>NW_023194848.1:10107-26714 GCF_002007445.2 Ailuropoda melanoleuca
TTACCACTTTCTTAATATGTTTATCAAATGTCATTGCTTTAATAATTTAGAACTAAATCTGGCAGGTAAGTGTTAGGCTGGCAATGTAATACAATCTCTAATTTTACAAAATCCATAACAGAGTAGACATATTTAAATGAGTCTTTGAATTTCAAGAGGCTTGCTTGAGGGAGAATCTTTTATATTCAAAAACTGATAAAAACTGTTTATATATGTAATACGGGAAAATGAGTGTGTGTATACAGTATTAGATCTGGACGCACCAGAAGATGCTACATTATTATTAACAATACACAAGTTCCAAGGCATGTTAATTTTATGATTTTGTGTTGCTTTGTAGATGAGATATGACAATTAATTTTTTAAGTAACAACTATACTCGAGTAAGAATTTTATATTATTTTTATCATGTTAATAAAGGTGAAATAAGGTTTCAATGACAAATATTCATTTACAGTATTATTTTACATAACTGCACTTGGCTTTAATTCTACACTAACAGGACAGACTTGCATCAGCAGTCTTATCTTCAGCTCCGGATGTGTTCATACTAGAGTCATTCGTTACATACTGCTTACAGATATACAAGAAAAAGGTATGTGTTTTATCAACATGTAGCAAACATTTTTACATGAAATATTTTTACTTGGTAGATGGGTCCCATGACTACAATCATTTGGGACATTCTGGATTAAAGCAGTTACCCACTCTCGTTTTCCTTGTAGGAAATCTAAGACCATTAATATGCCAAAATGCACTGGAAATCTCCCCAAAAAAGGTACAGACTTTTCAATATTTGCCAAAGGTCAGATCAATGATGTTAATAATTATCAAATAAGATTTTGGTTCTAGTCCTGTTTATTACTGTTAAACACCCACATACACAAAGTTAAAATTGTATTCTACTGACATTACATAGGAAATAACTTTAAATTTTGAGCAACTGGGTTTTCATCCCCACTGTTATTATTTTGGTTCTGGACCTACTACTGCTGCACTATTACAGAAGCTCTGCAAACATCCTCTGCCCACTGAAGTCAATTCTTCCCACAAATGATGTTTCTAAAATCAGATCCTAAGTAGGCTTGGAGACTCTCAAGGAAGTCTCAGTATGGTGACTGGCATCACTGCAAGTGGCCTGTATGACCTCGAGCAGAAGCATCTCCCCGGACTCCGCCCTGTTAAACCCCAGGCTTTGGTCTCTCGTGTTCACTCATGATTCCCTAACTGCACATCGCACTCTCACGCCTTCCTGCTTGTGTTCTGAAACACCATTACCTCACTCGGCTCCTCACATTTCAAGAATTAGCTGGAATGGAACCCTGTAATGCCTTCGTTTTCATCCCGCCCTTTGACTCAATCTTTAAGATGTTCTTTTGTAGTATTTTATACTTCAATTTATCATAAAAAGTACCACAGAGTTATATGCATCTCTCCTAGGATACTGTAAGAGTGTATAAGCCTGGGGCGCCAGGGTGGCTCAGTTGGTTAAACGTCTGCCTTCGGCTCAGGTCATGATCTCAGGGTCCTGGGATTGAGTCCCACATCAGGCTCCCTGCTCAGAGGGGAGCCTGCTTCTTCCTCTCCCAGCTGTGCTTTCTCACTATCTTTCTCTCTCTAAAATAAATAAATTTTTAAAATTCTTTAAAAAAAGTTTATCAGCCAGCAGAGAAAATATTTAGGGAAAAATGATGTCTTTGAAAAACATCCAGTTTTTGCATGAACCCTACTTCAATAATAATAAAAAATGGTTTCTGAAGGAGGAGCCAAATTAATATAAAATTAAAAAGTTCATTATGATTTTTTACTAATTCTACTGCAAGACTACATCCTTATTTTTCAATTTTAGTTTCACCTACTATCATCTTCTACTTGGAGATGAGATTGCTATCGATAAGAAGACAAATTGCAGCTGTGGAACTGGAGTAGGAAGATCTGGGTACTGGAAGTAGGACGATGAGGAATAACTGAGAATGGAGTCATAACTCTACTAGCTTGATTATTTATTGGGTGCTTATTGTATGCTAGGTGACTTGCTAAACTTGATATTGACTATCCCATTTGTGAAATTTAGAAAGACAAGAAAACACTAACGATGAAGTCAGAGGTGCTACACTCACATAACGATATGAATTTTTCACTTTCACTGTGTCAGAGACTATGCCAAAACCAGTAATACAAGAACGAGTAAGTAACTGCAGTCTTCATAGAGCATGCAAACTAACGCTCTGGGAAGGCTGTTCCAGAAGAGGTCCCTGAAAGACACCACAAATGACTACAGAAGCTGCCTGTTGTGGGTTGTATCGCCCCGTAGAAGTGTGCTGATGCCCCAAACCCCAGCACCTCATAACGTGGCCTTACTGGCCACATGTAATCAGCTCAATTAAGATGAGGTCATACTGGAGAAACAGGGCCCCCTCAGCCAGGATGACCGGTGTCCTTCTAGGAAGAGGAGAAGCAGCACAGAAACGACACATGTGGGGGAAACCATGTAACAGTGGAGGCAGAAACTGAATTGCTGGATGTGCAAGCCAGGAAAGAGGAAGGATTTCCAGAAAACCACCGGAGGCTAGAAAGAGGCAGGCATTCTCCCCTACAGGTTTCGGAGGGAGCATGACCCTGTCTGCACTTTGATTCAGACTCCAAATCTCCATAACTGGGAGACAGAAAGCTCCTGTTGTTTTAAGCACTCACTTTGCGGCACTTCATAAAGACAGCCCGAGAAAACTAATACCCCAAGCTCCCATCAGGATGACAGAAAATGTCCATATTTGAGTCAGCTTGTGAATTAGCACTCAGAACAGTAGAGGTGAGCTGTCCACAGAAATGGACATTCTGATCAGAAAATAGGTGGACAGCAATTTGTGGAGCAAGTAATAAATTGACTTGACAAAGTTTTGTTCACTCAGATATTCTGTGGACAAAGCAGCCCTACTGATGCATATGAGCTTCAGTTCAAAAGATAACCAACCACCCGGCGCAGGACATAAAGAACTTCCCCCGCGCCTCCCACGGCCTCTCAGGCATCTTCAGGCAACCTAGCATTAACAATGACATAATCTTACAGTAATTGACTTTAAAGATTTTCTCTCTCATGTTATCACCTCACTGGCTAGTGACATACAGTATTTCCTTTAACTGCCTCATTATATAGCAAACAAAAAATTAGTTTGGGCATTCAAAGGCATATTTACTTCCAAGGACTCAACATCATGTATCAGCTCTGTCAATAATTATAGAACCAAGGTTCTACCTATCAAAATACTCAGCAACTGAACAATGTCAGTCCTATGTTAGAAATCCTTCTCTTGATGCCTATTTCCATGCCTACATCTCCAATTTCCTTGAAATACATAAGTCAGTTCAGTTTCATTCTGCCTTCTTGTTTGTCTGGAAGTTTTTTTATTTGTATTCTCTCTCCAAAAATGTGTTTTTCTGTACAGGAATTCTGGTGCTTGCTTTAGCCCTGATTAGAGGGTAGGCACTTTTTAAAGGAAGACTGTACCAGAAGCAGGACAGAATGGAGGTGCAGTATACCATCTCCAGGAGGCAACTGACTTTATGTTATTCTTCAAGAGATTCCAAGGGATCAGTCCATTTTAGAACATGATACACTCCTCAGTTCTTTATCGTTTTTAATTTAATAATCTGATTAACATTTGAGAAGTGCCCTTATCAACACTGTTCATTGCTTTTGATAATCTGGGTGATATATTTACCAGACTGTTGCAAATATTCCTGCTACCCTTCTCAAATATTCACATTGATCTGTACCACTAATAACCATTCATAGTAATGAAAATTTCAATAGCTTCTTTCCTACAGTTTCAGCTCTAGGAGAACATTTAAAAACTGCTGCAAGAGGTCCAGTCTGCAGAAGGTTAACAGCTTTTTTGCTTTCCAGACTAAAAAGCCTTCATTTTATTTACCTCGCATCAATCAATGCAAGCACATATGGTTAAGTGTTCACAGGCACTTACTGCTTGATGGCTTTCATACAATCCTTAAAATCCAATTGACATTTTGTGTTATTTTTCCTTCTTATTTATACTTTATGGTAACCGTTTGCTTTTCACTTTGTTTTTGTTTTGTTTTTTAGAAATTTGCTTACATTACAGGAGAGCGCTAGTATGCTTCGTTTGTTAGTTCATCAAGTAACCGCGATGAAAGAGGAAGAAAATTATTTAAACAGTACAATAACAGCATCCATTTTGGAATGACATTTTACAGCATCTTGCTTAAAACTGCCATCTGCTCTGTCATCTTCCTCAGTGTCAAAGGTGAAATTAGAATGTGCCATAATAAGGCATAATTGAAAACATGTTATTTATTTCCAACCAATCAGGCCACAAAGGAAAAGGCCTTCCTTGTTTAACTGCTGGCTCTTGCTTTCCATTACTTCAATTGTGCCCTTTCTAGAATTTCCATAGATGGAATCAAACAGTATTTAGTAGTTTATTTACATCTGGATTCCTTCCCTCATCACAGTGCTGCAGACACACAAATACTTCGTTGCATAGATCCGTCCATTCCTGGTGTGTATCGCGGAGTAGCATTCGCCATCTGACATGGGACTAGCGCTACTGCAAGTTTCGGTTTCATTAGCTTTTTTCTGGCCTGTTAAAGTAGTAGCTTAGAGTACTGATTTGAGTTTCTCTTCTACCATAAACATTCATTGCTATCAATGTTTGAGGTATTGCCCACAAATTTGAATGTTTTTCTTTCCTTTTCTTTCAGTTGTGAATATTTTTTTTAATTTCATTTTGAATGTTTTGTCATGGTTTATTTAGAATTAAATTATTTCATCTCCTAACATTTAAGGATTTTTTTGATTATCTTTTTGTTACTGATTTCTAATTTAATTCCAGAGACTAGGACCAGAGATTATCACATGGTATGATTTTAATTCTTTTGATACATTGAAACTTATTCTATGGCCTAGAGAATGTCCCTTTGCATCATCTTTTCCGTGTACACTTGCAATGAATTTGTATAATGCTACCGTTGGTTGGAATTTTCTGTTAATGTAAGAGTGTCACCCCTGAGCATGTTTGAAATCATTATTTCTGATTTTATATCACCTTGTTTTTTCAGTTATTGAAAGAGGTTTATAAATTGTCTATAACTTTGGATTTAATCACTGTTTTTCAGTTCCATCACTTTCTATATTTTGAATTTCCACAATTAGTTGCATGCTAATTTATACTATTAGGTCCTTCTGCAGAATTAACCCACTTATCGTTATAAAATGAAGCTTTTATCCCTTGCTGTGAAATGTACACTGGTTGATCCTAATATAAGTACCTCTGCTTTCTTTGAACTATTAGCTGACATCATATCTCTTCCCATCCTTTTCCCTTTAACTTCCCTCTGCGATACTTTTTAAAACATACGCGTTGTAGACAGCATATTTTTGGGTCATGCATTTTTATGCAATGTGAATACTCTTTTTTAATATAGATACTTACCATTTATATTTAATGTAATTAAATTTATAGTGGGGTTTAAATTTACCAGATTGCTGTCTTCTATTTTCCCTTCTATTACTGGCTTTGTTTTCCTTTTGTCTTGCTTACAATTTTTCCAAGTTATGCTAATCTAAAATTATTTTTAGCACCTCTGTTATGGTACAACTGATGTACCATAAATCACATTTATTGAAAGTGAACAATTTGATCCCTTTTAACACACATAAATACCCATGAAGCCACTGCCACAATCAATAAACTAAACATACCCAGCACCCCCAGGTTTTCCTTGCTCCCTTTTGTGGTCCAACCTCTGGTCTCTTCTGGCCTCACTACTCTAACCCCAGGAAGGCACTGATCTCCCTTCCATCATTATAGATTAGCCTAGATATTCCAGAATTTTGTTTAAATGCAACCATGGCTCTTTTGAATCACTGAATTTTTATGATTCCATTTTATCTCCATTGCTGGCTTGTTAGCTGTACCTCTGTGTTTTCTGTGTTTGTTTACTGTGATCATTCCCGTCACGGTAGACTTCAGATGATATTATACCACCTTATACAGAGTGTAAGAAGCATAATAGTGCATTTCCTTCTTGCTATTTATAATATTTTGAATTAGTCTAATTTTCGAAGGCTCCTACCAGTCTGTACTACTCTCCTAGGGCTGCCATAAAAACTACCACATACTGAGTGGTGTAAAACAACAGAAATGGATTCTATCACTGGTGTGGGAGACAGAAGTGAAAGTTCAGGTGTCATAAGGACAGAGGTCTCTCTCCTAGCTTTAGAGGATTGCTGGCAGTCCTCACCATTCCTTGGCTTGTAGCTACTCAACCCCAATTTCTCCCTCCATTGTCACATGGCTTTTTCCTCTCAGGGTGTCTCTGTCCTCACCTGACATTTTCCCCTCTCTGTGTGTTCCTGTCTATCCATCTTCTCTTCTTTGAAGGACACCAGTCACACTGAATTAAGAAACCATTGTGCTCCAGCACGACCTCATCTGGTGTTCTATATTTGCAAAGACCCTATATTCAAATAAGGTTACATTCACACGTTATTGGAGGTTAAGGCTTCAGCAGAACTTTCTGAAGGACAAATCCATTCCACTGTAGTTACTCCACGTGTTAACACATCTTTACACTATAAGCAGTGTGATTTAGAGAGACTGTTCTATTCCTTTCTTTGCTGTTGGCCTCACATTGGTACTTCACCAAGACATCTGCGTAGATCAGGACTCAAGTATGGACTTAGGGAAACCGTATATCTGCAAATCACCAGAGCTCTCTGTGCACCTTCCTCCCCTTTTCTACTGTGTCACAAATGCCTGAAGCCTTGGCTTCTGGACTCCCAACGCTGCTTCTCTGACTCGCCAAGCCTGCAGGCTCCTTTCTNGGTATTGGAGGTAGGGCTTCAGCAGAACTTTCTGAAGGACACAATCCATTCCACTGTAGTTACTCCACGTGTTAACACATCTTTACACTCTAAGCAGTGTGATTAGAGAGACTGTTCTATTCCTTTTTTGCTGTTGGCCTCACATTGGTACTTCACCAAGACATCTGCGTAGATCAGGACTCAAGTATGGACTTAGGGAAACCGTATATCTGCAAATCACCAGAGCTCTCTGTGCACCTTCCTCCCCTTTTCTACTGTGTCACAAATGCCTGAAGCCTTGGCTTCTGGACTCCCAACGCTGCTTCTCTGACTCGCCAAGCCTGCAGGCTCCTTTCTGGTTCTCATTTTGTGCACTGCAGCCTCGAAATCCGTTTCCAAGCCATGGGCTGGGATCCCACAATGCACTAATTTCCATGATCTCTCCTTCGCTCCCTATTTGCCACTCTCGATTTTCATCCGCTTCCTCCTAGACGCTCCGCATATGGCATGTCATCCCTGCCCGGCCCACGGCACACACCCAAAGACGCGTGGCAACCCTGCGGGCAGTACATGTGCCCTGCTGGCCTTCCCGGAAACCCCCTATCTGCACTTACCTCTGCCAGGCTCCAGGGATACCCCACAGCGCTCAAGACGTTTCCCAATGCAGTCTCATAGGCTACGGGTCCAGCTCCCCATCTCAGGGCGCCAACAAGGCGGCTGGGTCAGAGAGCATGGCCTGAGGCTGTCATTCAGAGGGCCAGCTCAGGAACGAGCAGCCGCGATCGCGGGGACATGCTGCAGACCCCAACACAGGTGTGAAGGGACGCCACATTGGGAGAGCGCGGCCTTGCACTTGGATGCCTGGGACGGGGGCCCCAGTGCTCAGGGGAAGTCCACACACGTCCCCGGGGCCCGCAGCCTGTCGACACTCCCCTTTCTGCGCAGCTGGCCCCTCTGCTCTGTCCTGGGGCGCAGAGCACGAGGGCCGGTTGTACGAGCCCACGGCTGAGCATGCAGGCAGGTGTGCGGGGCAGGCAGCTGAGCCCGGCTCCTCGCTGGCCCACGTGGGACACCACCTTCCCACCCACAGACCCGGTTGTGTCTCCTGTCCCAGCACCCCCTTCGGCCCACGTGCTCCACGTGGGATTCCAAGATCCCACGAGACTAGAGGAAACTTCCTCCTGGAAGTGTGGTTTGGGGGATGCTTCAGCCAGAAGCCGCTATTGTCTGTGCCCGTCTTCCCAGTGTCCCCCAGGGGGCCTACACTTAGTCCTCAACACACCTGAAGCCCGACGACCTTCCAGAGGGCCGACCACTCCCTGTGCGCCTTCCCAAGGAGTCTCCGCGCCAGGCATGTGGAGCAGGCCCAGTGACTCGTGCACCTGCGATCAGCCCATCCTGCGCCACCCGGGGTGCTGCTCACTGTTGGAGGGGCTCGAGGGCCACGCTCCCCATCGGCTCCCCATCGCAGGCTGAGAAATGTCGGTGGGCACCAGATGTCCCAAGTGTGACTTAATAGTGTTTCTGGTTTTCCAAACTTTTAAAGCAGGAGGCACACGTGCTCTTCTTCCTGAACCATGAGTCCATTTGTAAAGCCATTTTCCTAAGACACGTTGTTTTCTATTGCTTTATATCACATTTATTACGAAATTTCCACTTAGATTTTGAATTATCTGTGATCAAGTAAATGTTTTCAGTACCTTGTTTTTATGAGATTTCCTTTAAAAATTGCTGTACATGTTTGCTAAAAGTAGATGAATGTACCCCTATTTCATGTGTTATGTGCTGCCATTGGCGAAAAGGATATTTAAAATACTACTTTGTAAGAACATTAATAAAAGAACGCAATGCTGGCATATGCTGATATTTACTAACTACTTATCAATACAATTCTTTACCCCAGTATACTATTTAACGTAATAAAGTTGACTCAATCAGAAATTCTCCTATTTATCAATAGTGAAATGCTGGTAACACCCCTTACCTTTACAAGATAAATTCAGTGACTCTCCTTGTCATGTAAGTATATAATCATAACACTGGCAAATGAATGTAACAGGTTTAGATGTCATGCATATATGTCTATGCAGTATGTATTACAGGAAAAATTTATAATAAATATGAGATGATCAGAAAAATTGGTAGTATTGAAATATCTACCTGTAAGTGAATAGTATGTTTGTAACTCCATTAAAACATGGGAAATTATTTTGCTGAAAAGACTTTTGCCCCAATAAAACAAATTTGACAACATCCACTGTAAAAATGCAAATGAAAAATATATTTTTACAAGTAAAATATATAGACCTCATAGGTACTGATTTACTTTTATTTTACACGCGGTGTTAATAAACGTTGATATTTGGCTTTCCATATTTCACTAAATTTAAGAATGAAAGCTCACTGAAATGGCAGGGGAGTTGAAGAATTAAAAAGCAAGTTCTTAAAGCAAAAGAAGAGACTAAAATTCAACCTAACTTTGGTAAGAATCCCTATGTGATTTGAGTTTTTTAGCATAGCATGAATCAGCATTACATTACTCTCAAAGGTATCACTTATTTTATTACTGGTACAACAGAGTGCTACAAATTATGTATGTTTATGGCAATGAATCATAAAAATAACAATAAATATGACAAGTCATTGCCATTTTACCCTTCTGAAAAAGCAATAATTGTTTTGGGGGAAAAAAGCAATAATTGTTTTGGATGAGTCCTACGACAAGCTGAAATAACTTTCTGGCACAAAAAAAGGGTAACATTTTCTCATCTAGAAAATTTACATATGTGCCATTACTCAGGAAATTCAGGAAAATATACGTCTATGGTTTTGTATGTATTAGAGAAGAAAGAGCTAGATGCCGTGTTCATGTAGTAGATGGTTAAACTGATGCAATTCTCACAGGCTCTTTAGTAACTCCTTAATAAAGACCTCTGAAGTACTCATTTCTTTACATCATTAAAAATTTATAAAACAGTAAATCATACCCTGGCTTATTATCTATCATTAACTGCATGAGTATATAAATCCAAATTGAATTGCAGAATTGTATTTATTGGATAAATTAACATTTTGCTGATGGAGAAACTGTCCTAAATTCGTGTACTCAATAAATAAGATTTGCTGATTTTCTTATTTCCCTGACATTCTTCAAACTTTAAATAGCATAAGGTAGTGATATATGTTATTTCACCAATTCAGGTGCTGTTTCTCAAATCTACTTTTAAAAATTCATGGGTAGAAGGAGGGAGATATGGAAGAAGGTGGTCCAAAGGTACAGACTCCCCATTGTAGGACAGTATGTCCTGGTAATGCCAGTAACCCTGCTGTAGGACACCTAGGAAGGTTCTTAAGAGAAGAAATCCTAAGAGTTATCACAAGGAGATTTCTCCCCATTTATTCTTTTCTTCTCTCTTTTCATTTTCTTGTACCTACATGAGAAGATGGATGTTAGCTGCACCTATCATGGAAATGATCTCACAACAGATGTAAATCAAACCATCAAGCTGTGCTCCCTAAACGTATGCAGTGATGTATTTCAGTTATTTCACATTAAAACTGGCAAAAAATAAAAACAAAAAAATCAGTGTTGTCAAACAGATGAACTGAGAACATTTTTGTTTTAATCTGATCTTGCATCATCATAGTTGTTATTTTTAGATACTCAACCTACTTTCCTTGAGAGCTTACAGTAGAATAAACTATAATATATAAGCTATATATATATAAACTATAATATTTTAAATTTATTTTTAATCTTCTCATTGTTCTTGTGCTAATATATTGAATTAATATACTTATTGGGTTTATTCCTACTTTTCACCTCTTACCATTCAGTGAATGGCTATTATATATGAAGTTTATAAACTCCACATAGCAAAAGTGAAGCCTAGTTTTATAAAACAAAAGACAAATACAGAAAATTTTGTTCAAGTAATTAGTTCTTCCAGGTTTGTTGGAATTTANCTTGGAATTTGCTACCCAAAAAATCACTATAGATGATATTTATAGTACCTTTGTGCTTATACTGAAGGCAAACCATCCAATTATTTTGTTCCTCAGTAATTTTCCACAGTTCAATAAACAATAAACCCCAAATCGTATTTAAATAATTCTCCTTCTAAATGAAAAGTTCACAGAAACTGCACCAGTACAAAGAGGATATACCACGAAGCTTTGGTCTTCTGCAGCTAATCATTCTGGTATAAAATGTGACCAGCAATTTTCCATGAGCCTTCATGAGATTGGAATGCAGACTGTGGGTCTACATGTGAGAAACATGGCAAGAACAGCTCCCAATCAATGCATCTAAGGTCTTGTAACTGATTGTTAAGACTAACATGTTATTTAAACTTGCACATTACAAGCAACACTACTCAGCATCATCAAAGTTATTTTCTATCCTGAATGATTTCTCAGTGTTTATAATAAGAGGTGTGAAATGCTGTGGGCTTCTGGCATCCAACCTACTGAGAGGGTTGGCCGGAGTGCTGGCTGAGGAATGAGGTAATCCTAAACACCAGCCCTTTAACCCCACTGCTCCTTGCTCACTTCCGTATTTTCATTTAATTCATGGGTTTCACTTTAGAAATCCGCTATGCAATATTTTGTTCACCTCTCCTACCCACCCTGTTCTAACCTGCTGGGTCAGCGACATAAATGTAGCCCCTGTCATTTGGGTGTTGATTAGAAGCCATTGACTCTGGAGAGAGGGTCTATCTGATGAGTGACCTGGAGGATGTCCAGGGTGTGATGAATCCACTAGGCCCCAAACCTGCCTCTTCTTCCGAATGATGCCGTAGCTGAGAATATAAAATTCGAAGATTAAGGTTATTTACTAAATTAAGCATAGCGTTTACAGAAACAGAAGAGGATGAAGCACAATGTAAGTGGGAAGCCCGATTCCTGCGGGCAACGCTTTGGAGCAGCCTGCCTTCACTCACTGGAGCTCGATTAGATCCACAGCCATCGGGAATAAACCGAATCAATGTGATTCACAGGGCAACATTTCCCGGCTTTGCACACAGTAAATTTGAGATGGTGACTGTGGTTTAGGGGAGCAAGGACCACAGTAGGAAAAAGATGGGGTGAGAGTAAAGGGAACAGGAGCTGACTCTAAAGTATCAGGATCGTACAATGCACAGCTAACTGGAGATGTTTAGTCTACGGCTGGAGGGGCGCCTCGGTGGCGCAGTCAGTAAACATCTGCCTTTGGCTCAGGCGTGATCCCAGCATTCTGGGATCGAGCCCCACATCAGGCTCCTCCGCTGGGAGCCTGCTTCTTCCTATCCCACTCCCCCTGGCTTGTGTTCCCTCTCTCTCTGGCTGTCTCTCTCTGTCAAATAAATAAATAAAATCTTTAAAAAAAAAAGAGTCTATGGCTGGGGGAGGTGGTTGGGGTAGAAATGAGTTTGCCACTTCATAGACATTTGCCCATCTCATCCTAGTGGCAGGGACCTGTGGTGTGTGGTTGCTGTTTTTTCAGGAAGTGCAGGGGTAAGTCCTGACTCTTCCCACTGTTCCCTTCTTGGCAGCAGCAAATGCTCTAATGAAGTCCAGAAAGAGTGAGTGAATGAAACAGAATCTTCCCAAGTAACCACTGTGTACCCGGATACCTGCGGTTATGAGCATGTTCTGTCAGGCCTGCTGTTCCCCACCTATCAGGAGTATCGGTGACTCACCTGTCTCCTAAAGGCCTGGTTCAACGGGTGCTTTCCCTGTGCTCCCCTCCCTGTGAGGCTGGATGTTAGCCTGTATTTCAGAGCCCATTTGTTGTGGGCTGGATCATGGTCCGACAGATGTCCATGTGCCAGGTTATCTGAGTGGACTCAATGCAATCACAGGGAACTTACAAGTGGAACGCAGTCGATAGAATTGGGCAGCTGAATCTGTGACTGAGGGAGTGAACAGCCGGAGTGATATGAGGAACAAGAAAAGGCAAGGAGACAGATTTTCTATGGAAGCCTCCAGAAGACTTGCAGCCCCAGGTTACAATCCTGACCTCCACAACTGTAGAAGGATTTATGCTACTAAGTTTGCGGTCGATGTGTCACAGCAGCAATAAGAGACAAATACAATATTGTAAATCATTTGCTTTATATCCATAGCACGTATGACCATGATCACTGTCTGTGACCCACTCAGTGTGAGCTGAAACATCTAGGGATCCTACCTGATTTACCATTTTCTGCAGAGTAAGCACATTTTCTAGTACATGATAGTCCCAAAGTTGCCTTTTCAGTAGTTGGAGAAATAAGTCAATGTTTATTTGTTAAGATCATCTGCTATTCCTTGGAGGCACCGTTGGATTTTGTACAAGGCCAGATAATCCAATGGAAGATGGAAATGATGCAGAATATACTAGGTTTCAGTCCTGAGTGGTTAGAAACAACAGCAGGTTGTAGGACTGACTTACTTATATTACTGGTTCTCTGCACAGACTTTTCTGACAGGGACTCCTTCAATTTTCTTATTTAATGATCAACCAATATATACTTTTGCAGCAAGAAGGGCAGAGAAACTCCAGTGCAGTAACTAACAATTTCTTTCCTGCTAAAAATGCATTTGAAATGGTAGAGGGGAAATAAACTATTTTTGATGAACCCATCATTCATTCCCCATCCTGCTTTTCAAAAATGTAATTTAACTGATCTTCATATAGTATTTTGGCATTCTGTGTAAGAAGTACCATTCTATTCTAAATTAAAGGAATCTCTTTCTATAGCTTCATTCAATTCTATATTAAATCAAAAAATAAAGTATGACTTTATAGAACAACCATGTGTTCCAGCTGGTTTTGAAATAAGCAGTGATGGAAGACAAACTTGAGATTTTTATTTTAGAAAAGTTTAGCAAGCTCGTCCTCAGACAGAGAGAGCTACAGACACAGAGACAGAGACAGAGAAATCAAGAGAGCCCAAAGTTGTGAAAGTTCCTGTGTGGCCACAATATCACAGGGCAATTTAGGCATATAAACCATATAGACTGTGCATTAAGACAGATTTGAAAAAATTTAGACACAACCATATAATACATTCTTCATTCCATATATAGTGAGAGAACATACAATTGTTATCATAATATAGCCACTCTTCCACAGGAACATCAAATGAGATAATCTCTTCAAAAAAATTTTNTTTTTAAGATTTTATTTATTTATTTGGCAAAGAGAGAGAGAGAGAGAGAGAGAGAGCACAAGCAGGGGGAGAGGCAGAGGGAGAAGCAGACTCCCAGCAGAGCAGGGAGCCTGATGTGGGGTTCGATCACAGAGCCCTGGGATCATGACCTGTGCCGAAGGCAGTTGCTTAACTGAATGAGCCACAGAGGCACCCCCAAATTTCAACTGAAGTATGACTTCTTAGTTGTTCCCATCATTAAGAAACTAAACAGAAAATGGATTTGAGTATTAAAATAACTACAAAGTATGAAAAAATAGATAAGTACTATTTCACTTTTAAATTTAGTCCCTTTAGTATACTTCCTTCTAACTTGGGGTGTTGTTTAGCATTAAAAACCAGCCTCAGGAAAGTTGGCAGCTAACTCATCTCAACCACTGACTAGCTAAGGTACCTGGGTCACCTCAGAGTCCCCACTGGTAGAACTGGAAATGGAATATCCCATCATAAGGCTTATGGGCTATTGTAAACATTGATGTGCCAAGTACTAATCAATTTTAGTTTTAGCATTGCTATTTCCTGAAGAAAAATGATATATTTTAAAATTAGCCATTTTTATAACACCAGACTTATAAAGCAGCCATTTGAATACTTGCAAGATTTAAATTAAAATATTCTGTTAGTTATATGAAAATCTTTTTAACTATTATTTAAAGTTAAAATGGGAAGGGAGGAAATTAATTTAAAGATCCAAAGAACTAAAACCTATCTCTTTAGCAAATATCTGCTGTGAAGTTCCAGGTGGCACTTCCATAAGTCTTCATATTTCTCTCTCAAAAATTTCAAAACACCATTTACTCTCTTGGAAAATATTGGATTTTTCTACTTTTTAAATACCTATAAATGTGACTTTCACTTTATAAAAATAAAAGTTTGGAGTTTCCTTTTCTCATATTACATCAAAATGTATTTTTTTCCAATAATGAAGACAACTTTTTTGGTATTATTGCAAAATTGAATATGATCTTCAGAATCATTCCCTAAAGACAGACTATTTCTGGACTCTTAAAGGGTAAGCATCATGGGAAAGAATACAGTGTGTATTTACATCATAACGTCTTCCTAGATTCCTTTTAGAAAAATCAATAATTTCAGAAGGTGACCTCCTGTAAAATAGACTATTACTGTATTTGTCTTAGAGAGGAGGGGTAGCAACAGAGTCGTTAAAGCGAAGCTTGAACCATTTGATCTGACAGTGCAGGAAATGGATCTCCTTTACCTGAATGCCTAGGAAACAGGCTCACATTCCTTTTCCTTAAATTGTTTGTGCAAGAACTTGTGCTTTTAGGAATCACCAGATGCACCTGCTGTGATAAGTAGTAAAACTTTGGACAAAGACTATGTATGTAGAATTTTGATCTGGGGCATTTGAGAACCAAGTTGTATTTCCTAAATGAGTTGCCTAAGCCTGTTAGTGAACAAACCCCTGAGGAATGCTGCAGATTTGAGCCCTCCTGTAGACAGATAGATAATATCTTTATCTTGAGAGGGGAAATCTTGGACACCGTATTAGCTACAAATTGAATTGGTCCCCTAATTGTTTCCCTTTGAGCAAAATGTCAAGGAGGAGTAATAGTCTTATTTGCATTCAGTGTAGCTCTGGGATACTCCAGGGGCAGGATAGAATATAGACTGCAGTGTTCGGCAAACTCCATGGTTTACGCTTATGTTCATCCTGGAGTCCATGACAGACTAGACAGACCTAGTCATTAATCTAACAGTGTGGGAAGTCATAGCCATGGATTAGTGAACCATCTCAACCAACAGTGTCTCAAGTGGGATTCTCTCTGGCCCCTTACATATACACAATTAATGAGAAACATAACTTTGCCTTCTAAAAGTAAAAAATTTGGCATATTAAATATGTGATTCTTTTCAAATTATAAAATATACAAAAACATACAAGAGTAGAAAGCAGAGTTTCAGTTCCATAGATACAGAGTTTCTGTTTTGTAACAAAAATATTCTAGATCTGTTACACAGCAATGTGTACATAGTTAACACTAATGTATGGTACAGTTGAAAAAGCATGAAAATAGTAAATTTTAGGTGATGTGTTTTTGGTCACAGTAAAAAAGATAATAAAAGTACAGAGAATATTATAACAAACACCAAGGGAACTATTACACAGATGTAACAAATGTTAAAAATGTCCCGTATCTTATTTCAGTTTTTCTAAAGAAGCAAAGTGTGATTGAAGTTGCTGAATTCANAATGTGATTGAAGTTGCTGAATTCGTCATCTATCCAATGGCTTGTTCTTTCTATCTTCTTCAAAGTTAAATACAATCCCAAAGTAGGTATCAGTATGTTCATCCATGTTCTTATAATTTTATTCTAAATGTGTGGAACCCTAAGTACTAAATGCAATATACATTATGCATTGTATACTAATTTTTTTTAAGTATTCAATAACATAACACTATTGGAGAAAACACAGAAATCAAAACAAATAAAATTTCCAATTATGAATTATGAGGAACTGGTGCCTTAACTTTCTAGATTTTTAAGCTGTCTTTTGGTTCTATCTCCTGGATAACTGCCATGTTATTTTTTTAAACTTCTTGGCCAGTCTGTTACTTTCCTAGGGCT
>NW_023194849.1:0-1035 GCF_002007445.2 Ailuropoda melanoleuca
TCAAAAGTAGCAACTGGTTTCTTTTGACTCTATGTGATAAAATACTGATGGAGAGGGATGAGATCAAATAATAAAATGTTAAGTTTCATGCAGAATTCAGAGGGAATATAAAGAAACCAGGACTTTTTGATTCTAAAACAAAAATGTTTCTTAGTCCCAGCATCTCTGGATGGTGAAATAATCTCCAAGTAAAAAAAAAAAAAAGAAAGAAAAAGAAAGAAAATGGTCTCAGGGTGAAGATCTTAAAGTTGTTTTTCTGTAAGACTTTATTAAGACTCAGTAAGATTTAAGGGTTTGCCTAGGAGATTCTAAGAATCTGAAGGATATACCTTTATTATACTTTATTAAGACTCAGTAAGATTTAAGGGTTTGCCTAGGAGATTCTAAGAATCTGAAGGATATACCTAGTGGACCCTCTTTAAAAAGAGGGGAGGAGGGAAGGACCTTTAAGAATCTTAAGGATAAAATACTGTAAAATTTTTCGTCTAAATAAAAAGGAATCTGGAATCTTGAAGGCTTCGTCCATACCACGCTGTGTCACAGCAAACCAGAGAGGAGCTTCTCTGGAAAATAACTGTGAGTGTGACTTTTCTCTAGTGGAATGAAGCCCCCCAAAAGTCATGCAAACACCAAAGTTTTTAAGAGAATTGTACTACAGAAGCAGATAGCTAGACACACTGTATAAAATGAAAAGACACCTCTGTTCCACAAAGGAAGCAGATTGAGAAAACTACTCAGCTGAAAACAGAGGCTACCCATCGCGTAAAAGAAAAGATGACTCTGGGTAAAACCAAGAGCCCAGGGAGATGGGAGCCAAGGAGAACCATTCCCAGGGAGGAAGACTGGCCCCATCAAGGAAGTGGCAACATGCCCCCAGCTGGATTTTACAATGAGCAGGCTCTCTGAATGGGTCTAGACCAGTGACTGCTATGTGCCTCCCATTTCCCCCTGTTGTTTTTTTTTTTTAAAGATTTTATTTATTTATTTGACAGAGAGAGAGACAGCCAGTAAGAGAGGGAACACAAGCAGGGGGAG
>NW_023194850.1:0-587 GCF_002007445.2 Ailuropoda melanoleuca
TTAGCCTCACCCTTTGTTTCTTGGCTCTACAGGCTGGATGCTTCCCAGACCCACACCCAATGTGGAATCAGTGTCCCCAGTGAAAAGGCTGATGTTAGATGGAGGTGTTTTCCTGGATGCCTTGGTTTATAACCAATAAGAAGGTCGCTGGATCCTCGAAATTCCTGAACCTTTTCATTTATGCCCCTTACTCATGANAATTCCTGAACCTTTTCATTTATGCCCCTTACTCATGAGAGATGACGTTCGTTGATATTTCCCTGGACTGTGTGGATTCTCAGAGACCAGTATATTGCACTCTTGTCAGTCTTCCGTGATCACTTTCACTTATGTTTCCCTATTCACGAAGTTTGATGATAGTGCTAAGACAGTCCCTGTAAGGTGTTGTTTCTGATGGACATGTTTATGGCCTTTTTCTTCCATTGCCTCCAACAATTTTGATAGGATTTACCCAGGAAGCAAACATTTCGTTGGAAGCGGGTTTTTGCTAAATTTTGTTTCTCAGTGCTGTGGTCATCTTGTTTCACTCACGGTACCAAAGCACCTTCATTCCTGTTAAACCTTCCATAAGGCCGATGTGACTTAAA
>NW_023194851.1:0-772 GCF_002007445.2 Ailuropoda melanoleuca
TTCAGATCCCCTTGGTAGAGGAAACTCTCAGGATGGAGACCCCAATGAGGACATGAAAGATCAGGATGCCTGTCAGTAGTATGATGATTCCCAGTGCCCTCACAGTGAAGATGAGCAGATCATTGGTGGAAGTGTCAGAACAGGACAATTTGAGCAGAGCAGCAAGATCACAAAAGAAATGAGGGATAGTGTTGTCATCACAGAAGGACATGGGGCCGGGCCAGGCTGGGGGTGTGGGACATTGCACTGCTACACGAGAATAACCAAGACACAGCCACTAGTGAGATACACAGGTTTTCTTGCATGATGGTAGTGTAGTATAGAGGATGGCAGATGGCCACATACCTGTCATACACCATCACTCCAAGAAGGAGATTATCAATACAGACAAAAAATACAAAAAAATACATCTGTGTTACACACCCTGCATAGGGGATGGATTGATCCCAAGTATGCATGTTTATCAGCATCTTGGGGACTGTGACAGATGAAAAGGAGATGTCCGTGAGGGCCAAGTGGCTGAGGAAGAAGTACATGGGGGTGTGGAGACGAGAGTCCAGCCTGATGAGCAGGACGATGAGCAGGTTCCCCAGCACCGTGGTCAGGTACATGCCCAGGAACAGGGCANTAGGAACAGGGCAAAGAACATGCCCTTCTGCTCTGGCTGGTTGGGGAGCCCCAGGAGGAGGAACTCAGGCACGCTGCTCTGGTTTTCCAGCCTCATGCTCCTCTTCTGTCTACTGGGGCTGAAGGGATAAGGAAATGTCAGAGA
>NW_023194852.1:0-705 GCF_002007445.2 Ailuropoda melanoleuca
ATAGAGCCTAAATGTAATGTCTCCACTTTATGGTTTATTTAAGCAGACTTCTTAGAGAATTTTAGTAGATCCATCAGAGGATGTTTTCAAAGCACCCATATTATATTTTGGATCAAAGGAATAAACCGGGGGAAATTACTACTCCTTTAGTTTCAATTAACACTATTTTACCTCTAATATTTACTATTCTTCCAGGTCAAAGAATAATGGTGAAAAGAAGAAATGTTGATATATCACATTTTACTATTTTGTTAATTGTTGAGGTCACCTGACAGCATCTGATTCTACTCACCTGTTTATTACACCTGATTCCACTTACGTGCCTATAGAAGACCATTTGTAAAATGACTGTGCTCATCCTGTAGAATGACCCTTCAGTGCTTAGAAAAGAGCAAAGGGCTGTGAAGTTGAAATCTAGAGTCTTAATCCTGATTCCATGGGTCACTCTGTAGGCCTTTTAGGAAAATCATTTTACCTCTCTGATCTCCGTATTTTCAATCTATAACTGAACAATAACCCTTGGCAATGAAGTATTCTTAAATGGTGACCTTTCACATAAGAGTTGTTACAAAAATATGNAGTTACAAAAATATGACTATAACTGTATCAAGAGTTTCCAGAATGTTGCTATTGGGGCAAATCTTTTTGTGAAACATTAATTTTAAATTGACAGGATAGTGATGGTAAGTTCTGGAGAGTGTTGGC
>NW_023194853.1:0-5518 GCF_002007445.2 Ailuropoda melanoleuca
TTTTTTAAAAAAAAAAAAAAAAAAAAAAAAAAAAAAAAAAGATGTAATTTTTAGCATATTGCCAAGTGTTGACATTTCAAAATAAAACTGTCACATTATCCTTTTGAAAGTGTCCAATGGAAAATAAATGCAGTAGCAATTTGATACTCCTCATCTGTTTAAAAAATAAACATGAGTATTTTTTAACAGGAGTTTTACTTTATTTTTCCCTGTGGTATTTTTATTCCTCTTAGAGAATTTTACTTTAGTGTTAAACATAAACAGTGCTTGATTGATCACATGTAATATATTTTATGCAATAAAACTATGTATATAAATTAAAATTATGTTTCTTATGATCAATAAAGTGTAAATGGTCACAATCTTCTTGAATTATCATAGCATTGATTATAAGTTCAAAATAATCAAAAGAAAGTAAACTTAAAAATTTTGATAATAAAATCTATTTAAATGATAAATTTGACTATTTCAATTAATTTATATATCCCTAGATGAATAATAATATATTGTTAGCTGATAGTTCAATCAGTTCCATTCTGTTTTTCTTTTTTATTAATGTAAGTGTTGAAAGCACTACATAAAAAAAATGGATGTGAATAAAAAAGTTACTTTGGACTCCTTTATCTGCTAAGGATCACAGAGTGAACTTCGCAAAAATTATTTTTAATGATTTACCAGTTGATAGTTTTAGGCCATTTTTTTTTCTATTTTGTTTTAAGCAAATAATCAGTAGCTACCTATCTTGGAAATGGATCTGTTTCCATTAATATTACTCTAATTTCTCAGCACCCTTTTTTGGAATTGTCCCACATTGGTAGTTCACCATAGCAAGTTTCTGGATGAATGAGCTGAATGTCTTTCTTTTGTAAAGTTGGAAGAAAGCCATTGGGAAAGAGGAACCAGCACAATACATTTTAGGCTGATCAAATGTTTGAAAAAAATATGAAAGAACCATTTACTTGGGGCATATGGCTGGCTCAGTAGGTAGAGTATGGAACGCTTTATCTCGGGGTCATGAGTTTGAGCCCCGTGTTGGGTGTAGAGTTTACTTTAAAAGAAAAAAAAGATAACTCTTTTTCATGGCACCTCAGAGACAGTAGGCTGCTTTAGGATGAAGCTGAACATCTCTCTCCCAACTACTGCCTGCCAAAAACTCATTGAAGTGGACGATGAACACTAACCTTGTACCTTTTATGCAAAGCATATGACCACAGAAGTTGCTGCTGATTCTCTGAGTGAAGAGTGGAAGGGTTATGTTAGTCCCAATCAGTGGTGGCAATGACAAACAAGGCTTCCCCATAAAGCAGGGAGTCTTGACCCATGGCTGTGTCTACCTGCTGTTGAGTAAGGGACATTCCTGCTCAGACCAAGGAGGACTGGAGAAAGAAAGCACAAATCTGTTGGGGTTATACTGTGAATGCCAATCTCAGTATTCTCAACTTTGTCATTGGAAAAAAAGGGGGGGAAGGGAAGAAAGCTATTCCTGGACTCACTGATACTACTGTGCCTCATTGCCTGGGGCCCCAAAGAGCTAGTATAATCCACAGACTTTTTGGTCTCTCCTAAAGAAGCTGATGTCCACCAGTATGTTGTAGGAAAGACCCTAAACAAAGCAGGTAAGAAACCTAGAACCAAAGCACCCAAGATTCAGTGTCTTATTCCTCCAAAATAAATGTCAGCATATTGCTCTGAAGAGACAGCGTACTAAGAAAAATAAAGAAGAGGCTGCAGAATATGCTAAACTTTTGGCCAAGAGAATGAAGGAGACCAAAGAAAAATACCAGGAATTGATTGTCAAGAAACAGACGCTATCCTTTCTGAGAGCTTCTACCGCTAAGTCTGAGTCCAGTCAAATGAGATTTTCTAAGAGTAACAAGATCAGACATCAAAAAATATATATATTTTAAATATTATTGTAAATATAATATTTATATATAATTATTAGTAATTATATATATATATGACAGTTGAAACTCTGGAAATGGATTTTTAAATAACTTTTTAGTATTGCATGGCCGTTCAAAAGTCTTTTAATATGGGCTAGAAATTCCCCATTTGATAATCACTGCTTTGGAAACCCTCTCAAACCCTCTTTATCAATATATTTAAGAGAGGTTTCCTAGTCGGGTGATGGTGGGGAATGGAGGGAGTATGGATAATTGGGAAGACCTAATTGTCTGGTTTGGTTTGAAGATTTTTAGGTTTAATTTTCTTATGAGAAAGGTGTATACCATCTCATTTAACCACAATTCTTTGTTTTGAAATTCTAAATCTAATAAGCAGTTATAATTAATAAAATACTACTTTCCTTTCCTTTTTGAATGCTCTTTGTACGTGTTTTCTTTAGCTCTTCATGGAAAAAGGTAGCAGTGAACTGAGCCAGAATTTGAATTTTCTTTTGTCTGTTGGCTTTAAAAGCATCAAATGGTACAACAGATGTCACGTTTTTAACTTGTGGGAGATACTTAGGAACTCCAAAGTATTACTAAGATATTTAATACTGCCATAGTTTTTGTTCAGCCTACACTGAGATTGATTTGTATTTTATCATAAAGTATGAAGTTACAGGGCTTTTTTTTTTTTATAGATACCTTTATCAGATCAGGGAATTTCTCTTCTGATAGCTTGCTAAAAGTTTTTCTATCATGAATGTGTGTTAAATCTTGTCAAATACTTTTTCCGCACCTGATGAAATGAACATATTTTTTTAAAAATTTATTTTAACATGGTGAATTACATTGATTTTTGAATGTTAAATTAATTTTGCATTCCTAATATAAAATCCACTTGCTCATGATGTATTATCCTTTTTATATATTGATGGATTTAATTTCTTCTCTTTTGTTAAGAGCTTATGTGTCTATGGTTATGAGGGGAATGGGTCAGTAAATTTCTTATAATGTCTGTCATGTTTTAATATCAGGATTACATTAACCTAGTAAAATAAATTCCATTTTCTGAAAGAGTTTCTGGAAGATTGGTGCTATTTCTTTTCTTTCTTTCTTTTTTTTTGGGTGGTATTTCTTATTTATTTATTTTATTTACCATATTCTTTCTAAATGTTTGATAGAATTAAGTTATATCAGCTGGGCCAGGATATTTGTTTGTGAAAATTAAAAAAATTTTTTTTTATTCAATTTCAAACTTACAGATAACTTGAAAGAATAGTATCAGGGTTTTTTCCACACACCTTTAACCCAGATTTACTAATTGTTTACATTTTGTCTTACATGTAATACATACAATAATCACAATAAATCACAACAACCACAATATTATGTGGTTGTTTTATATGAACCATGTGAGACTAGGTTGTAGGCACAGTATCTTTATTCCTAGATACTTCAGTTTGTATTTGTTGAGAACAAGGGCATTCTCTTACAAAACAAAGGTGCAATAATCAAAATTAAAAAAAAAACTTAACAATGATACAGTACTATTATCTAATCCAAATTCTGTACTCAAACTTTGTCAATTGTCCCAGTAATGTTCTTTATGCATTTTTTTAAAAAAAAAATCCAGGATTCAATCATGCATTGCATTTATTTTTACGTACCTTTAGTTCTCATAAATCGGGAATGTTCCTCATTCTGTCTTTGCTTACTTGATTGACCTTGATGTTTTTGAAAAGTACCAGTTATTTTGTTACTAGGTTTGTTTAATCCCTTCTCATGATTAGATTCAGGTATGTATTCTTGTCAGAATTATTAGTGAAAAGATATGTTATTTTCAATCTATATGAGGAGGTGCATGATGTTGGTTTGTCCCAATATTAGTGATGTTGACTTTGATCACATAATTAAGGTGGAGTTGGCCAGGTTTTTTACTGCAAAGTTAGTAATTTTCCCTTTCTAACTTATTGGAAACATTTTGAGACCATGTAAATATACAGTTCCTCATGAAAATTTACCTGTTAGTTTTGACAATCATTGATGGTTTTTTAACTACACCTATCAGTTAGCATTTTACTGTGAAGAAGTACATTCCCATTCATTAAAGTCTGTGGCTCAGATTCTTATTTAATGAATGGGGACCCATTATATTATTCTTTGTCTTGATGCTCACATTTTCCTAGATTTTGCTCTACATGTGAAAATAAGAGTAGTTACTTTTTCCAGGGATGAGATAAATGGTTGTGCCAATTGAAAAATATTCATCATTGAAGAAGAAGGCTTCCTCATGACCCCAGAATTTCTAGTTTCCCAAGGTCAGTAATAAGCCATCAAGAACACTGTGGCAGGCAATGGAAAAATCTGTGCCGATTCATCCTTATTTATACCACAGAAGCTCACATATTCATATTTATTGTGACTTAAGTCAGCATTTAAGTGAGGTGTTTTCTTTTACATTTTTCTTCACCACAATATTCTAAATTCCTTTACGTTAGATCACCTCTTTAAAAAAATAGATCCTGGGGAACATAACCCTACAGGAGTTGCAGGGTCCTCAGTAAATCCCTAATGGATGATTTTGTACTTAGGGGTTGACCATCACATTGAGAAATATGATAATAGGAGACATGCATAGATATTTTTACATTTGCATTTCGATGTGTCTGAAAACAACAGCCAAATTATTTGGTTTATGATTATAGCTGCTTTCAGTAGAAGAATAAGCCCTTGATAGTTAGGTGGAAAAATAATTGTGTCAATAGCAAACATTTCAATGACTCTGGAATAGCAAAAAAAAAAATCATCCTCATTTTTAACACTGTGCCTCTTGAAATTTCACATTAAAACATTGATTAAATTACTAGAGAGCTTTAAAAATATTAGTGTTCCTGAGTGGAATAATCTTTAATTCCCCCCTACGCCAACCATTAGCATTTTAGAGTGAATGTATTAGGGAACTGCTTTAATGTGTAGATAATTAAAATTAAAGAATGCAAGATAGAGGTTAAGAGATAATTTTTTGATATGTATTAGGGGATAATTTTGATATACTTTGAATTTCTAGGTAGAAAGATGGAATGAAGGTGAGAGTGGCCCTGGGGATATTTGAGGAAACCAGATGCACATTGTAGGACTGAAGGCCTAAGGCACGAATAAGGTTGGGGCAAAACATTTGGAGAAACAAATGAGGTAGAGAGTGCTAGAGCTGAAGAAGAATATAGCTACCCCATACTTTTGCCTGGGGCTGATTTTACTCCTCTCATTTACCTCTTCACTTCCTCATCTGCTTGAAGTCTGTGCTCCAATAAAGCACTTGCTATGTGCAAGGTTGTTGGCCTAGGCTGATCTGTCTACTGCTATGAGAAATTGCCCCAGTGGTCAGCAACTGGATCCTGAAAGCATTGCTTTCCCAGTTGTTCCCCTGCAGTTCTTGATGTACCCCTTATTTCAACCACACACTTGGGGTGCATGTCTTGTCTAAAGAAAATGTATAGTTAATAATAATACTATATTGTATATTTGAGAGTTGCTGAGGGTATATCTTAAAAATTCTCATCACAAGAAAAAAAACCTTGTAAACTCTGTACAGTGATGGAGGTTAACTAGACTTATGGTGATCATTTTAC
>NW_023194854.1:0-588 GCF_002007445.2 Ailuropoda melanoleuca
GGGCGGACTCTAGAGACAGTGGGAAGCGTTGATCAGATAGTCTTGGGAAGGGAGGTAGGAGGAAGGAAGGATGGCGTGTAGGGACATGGTGATTGGGATGTTCTGGTTTTTGCAGTGACTCGGGGTGCTTCGTAATGTTTACTTTGAACTTTGGAGATAATTAAAATGATCACCTAT
Organism: Ailuropoda melanoleuca; assembly: GCF_002007445.2. NCBI lineage: Eukaryota > Metazoa > Chordata > Mammalia > Carnivora > Ursidae > Ailuropoda > Ailuropoda melanoleuca. Next base: position 178 of record NW_023194854.1, read on the forward strand.
TGGTGTATTTGCCTCACTCACAGTTGTATCAGAATGTACGGACTCTCAGCCTTCAAATAAACCCTTAACTTGCGGAGGTGGTAGTGGCATNTTGCGGAGGTGGTAGTGGCATTGTACAAAGCACAAAAGCTCTTATTTTGAAAGGTGAATATATACGGCTAGAAAAAGAAATCTCTAAGTTAAAGCAGCAAAATGAACAGCTAACAAAGCAAAAGAATGAACTATTAAGGTGCGATCTGCTTACGTGATATCAAAGTTATGCTTCTGGCTATGACACGTGGGGAGCTTAGTATATACACCTCCGTACGTGGTTTTGCAGTCGGCAACCCTTCATGCATAGGGGGAAAGTAATTTTCAGAATGTATGTCATAAATGGTTTTTAAAAGGAATAAGACTGTAGTACCCCCATTC
>NW_023194855.1:0-3199 GCF_002007445.2 Ailuropoda melanoleuca
GAAAGAAATAAAGCTCTAAAACTAATGTTTCTGGCATTATGTGCTTAGTGTACTCTGGGGACCTGTGGATGTGATAGCAGTGACTTTCTCGGCCATCCAAAAACGAGACCAAAGAGGCAATAACTGAATTTCAGCCCTGTTAACAGTTTCTTGGAAACATTTGGTTTTCTTGGGCTATTTGAGAAGGACATCAACAAACCACACCCTGACACAATGCAGAGTGAAGTCAGGCATGTTTTTGATATGGNCAGCCATCCAAAAATGAGACCAAAGAGGCAATAACTGAATTTCAGCCCTGTTAACAGTTTCTTGGAAACATTTGGTTTTCTTGGGCTATTTGAGAAGGACATCAACAAACCACACCCTGACACAATGCAGAGTGAAGTCAGGCATGTTTTTGATATGGACTCTCCAGTCATTGTAGGTTTTACTGATAAGGAAGCGTGGAAACGGAAAAAAAAAAAAAAAGTAACAAAACACGTTCTTTTCCTTTCCTGTGTACTCCGTATGGGGCTGGGGAGTTTATGGTATCAAAGGTGATGATGTGTGGTTGTGATCACAGTAACGTAAAGGTAAAACAATGATTTCCTCTAGGGAGGGACACCATAATTATTTCCAGGGTTTTTTTATATTTTAATAAATCTGTTTATATACAATATGAAGAGGCTATATACATGGTGACTCCAGTTATTAAAACTCAGAATTTGGGCAAGAACTGTAAAACTTATCTGGTCCAAATACATACACAACCTTTACTATATCCTTGACAAACACTGTCATATCTTTTGTCACCTCACTGAAAAGAGCCATACTTTTCTGCTCACCTCTCAAGAACCTATGAAGGTGAGATGACAGCAATGGATGCACTGTAAGGGTTAAGCACACATATGCACATATGGATGTGTACAAGGCAGAAGGGGCAAGAAAGACACATGAGAATTCCTAAGAGAAAAACAAAGACTGTTTCTAACACATTTGACAATTTTGTGCTGGGTTTTCCCTGGTGAACAAAGTAGAGCACTTGTAAGGTTAGCTGAAATCTCAGAGATAAGAACAAGGCATTTATTTCTGTGTTAATTCAGTACATTTCCCTCACATACTGTAGATGCTGAATTCAAATAAACAATCATAGAAACTTTTTTGGGTTCATCAATTTGTCCAGTATTGGAAGTGGCAACTAAACATGATTGTTATGTATCAATAGGCCAAAGCACACATAGGACAGTTTCGTCAGATCTTAAACTATTGCCTCTCAGTTCGAAACCTATTGTATGTATTTTGCTTTGTGATGCTGGCCATGAAAGAGACTCTGAAAACTGCATTTTTCCTTTTCCAACCGGCTCTATGTTAGATTCTAACATAGATGCTAGAGGAAGACTGTGAGGCAGAAGAGAAGGAAAGGAAAAATGAAGGCAGCGGGGAGAATCAGAGGGGGAGACAAACCATGAGAAACTATGGACTCCGGGAAACAAACTGAGGGTTTTAGAGGGGAGGGAGGTGGGGGGATGGGCTAGCCCTGTAATGGGTATTATCCTTGTCCTTCCTCTTCAGTTTGCTGCTGCTGTCAGCATTGTCACAAAAATAGCTCTTTACCCTGTGTACCTTTAACTGGTGCCAGTAGCAACTGGTTGCCATTTCCAGATTTTCCTATACTCTGAGATATATCGGCACACACAGGCAGGCACCCACACACAGAGGTCTGATCCCAGATCCACAGGGTCCCTTCTCCAATCTCTTGAGGCACCAACACAAATTGGACAACAGAGGTTCCTTGCCCCCACTAATAATGCACTACTATATATGATTCATATATAGTATAAACTATGTGTTATCATGCATATACATCATAAACTACACTAAGGTAAGCATGTGCACGATAGTCATGATGCGTATTCTATACTAGATTTCATTGTGCATAGTATTATTGCCTTCACAAATATTTACATAGAGCACGAAATAATTATGAATAGCACTTTCTATTAATTAAGTCCCTGTCAACATTCAAATCACCTATGCAGAGGTCTAGGTTCCGGTTCTGCAAGGGGCCCTCCTTCAAACCTCTATGTTCCAATAACCCCACTTCTCCCCTTTGTCCCTCAGAAATCACTGCCCTGTGTTACTCAGCATTCCTCCCTCCTTTCGCCTGTTCCTCTGCCAGGGTCCAGTTAGCCTTTTCTCTCCAGTGAACTCTTGAAGTAACTAGATGGTTTCTGCCCCTAACTGGATTCTGACTGAAACAACAATATACGATGAATCTAGGATCATTTAAAGACATCAGAAACCGTATTAGAAACCTATCAGAAACCATACCATAGATATATTTACTCATAGCTGCGATATTTAAAACATTCAGCAACAAGCAGTTTAAAAACTCCCTGGAAACAAGAGTGGTTTTAAAACTTACTAGTTTTATTTTTTTTTCCAGAAATATTAATGTANGGCTTTATTTTTTTTCCAGAAATATTAATGTATTACCAGGACATCTGGTATGTCTTTATTTTTTCTTTTATTGTGTTACGTTAGTTACCATACAGTACTTCATTAGTTTTTGATGTAGTGTTCCATGCTTCATTGTTTGCATATAACACCCAGTGCTCATTGCAATACATGCCCTCCTTAATACCCATCGCAGGGCTAGCCCATCCCCCACCTCCTTCCCCTCTAAAACCCTTAGTTTGTTTCCCGGAGTCCATAGTCTCTCATGGTTTGTCTCCCCCTCTGATTTCCCCCGCCTTCATTTTTTCATTCCCTTCTCCTCATGTCCTCCATGCTATTCCTTATGTTCCAAACATAAGTGAAACCATATGATACTTGTCTTTCTCATTTGACTTATTTCACTTAGCATAATCCCCTCCAGTTCCATCTATGTCAATGCAAACGGTGGGTATTCATCCTTTCTGAGGGCTGGGTAATATTCCATTGTATGTATGGACCACATCCTCTTTATCCATTCATCTGTTGAAGGGCATCTTGGCTCCTTCCACAGTTTGGCTATTGTGGACACTGCTGCTATGAAATTGGGGTGNATTGGGGTGCATGTACCCCTTCTTTTCACTACGTCTGTATCTTTGTGGTAAATACCCAGTATGCAATTGCTGGGTCACAGGGTAGCTCTAATTTTAACTTTCTGAGGAATCTCCATACTGTTTTCCAAAGTGACTGTACCAACCTGCATTCCCACCAACAGTATAAGAGGGTT
>NW_023194856.1:0-623 GCF_002007445.2 Ailuropoda melanoleuca
GTAATATAACTGGAATCAAAATCTTTTGCTCTTTCCATTTGCTTTAATTCATGCAGCTTACTGCTCATAAACACTAAGACATTCAACTCTGTGGAACTACCTCATAAACATAGGATCTCTTCCAGGTTATATTGGAGTTTCCCCAAAGGGAAAAAATAGTTTTCATTCTTAACTAATTATTTTTTAAATGAATGGCAGGTGGAACACTACAAAATCCATAATTTTGCAAGCTGGAAATAGAACCGAACGTCGTTTTCTTGCCAAAAAAAAATTTACTGGTGTTAGTGACAACAGTTTTTTTTTTNGACAACAGTTTTTTTTTTCCTGGATCAGATTGAAGACATTTATGAAATAATTAGTCCTAAATATGAATATTCCCACAGGGAGGCTGTTTCTAAGGAGACTTAAAAATACCCCTGAAGTCAGATGTGTGGCAGTTTCTATTTCTGTGACTTCCCCCACCGCGTTCCCATCATGGATGTCAGTTGGTTGGATCCTTGTGCCACGTCATGACCATTTTGGCTTCGTGATTTTGACAAAAAAACTAAAAGGTTTTTTTTTTTCTGTCTCATGGACAGAAGCATGAAACAGATTATGTAGTTTTGGTCATTGAACTCCTATTT
>NW_023194857.1:0-715 GCF_002007445.2 Ailuropoda melanoleuca
AAAAAAAAAAAAAAGACTATCTTCTTTCAGGGAACCTGTGTGCAGCAAGAAAGACTGAGGATTAGGCCAGTATGATATTCCAGACTGCATTTTCACTTCAATGAAACTGAATTAAGAGGCACAGAAGTTGTACATTTTATTATCACTTGATACTACATTTAATTTTTCTGTCTTAAGTGTAAAAATTTAAAGAAAAATAATTGATAGATGACTTCTTTCTTTGAATAGTCATGGACTTGTAAGTTTATTTTTAAAAAAGTTTAGTTTATTTGTTGTTAGGTTTTATATAATGTATGCTTTAAATTGAAGGTAGGATAGAGTTTCCTCAATTATCAATTCTCAATTATCTCAAGAATCATTCAATTCTTACAACCCTGTGATACTGATTTTCCCCTCTACTCTATAGATGAGGCTTAGCAAGGTGAAATAATTTGTCTCAGGNGTAATTTGTCTCAGGTCACCTAGTAAAGAATTACAGAGTATGGAATGGAACCAGGTATGTTTATGGTTTCCAAGGCCCCAAGTCAGTGAGAATCCCAAAGCTACACAGTGCAACAAAGGAAGAATCTTGCTACTGGCTCTTAATAAACTGTTTTGATCACATAACAATAATACTAACTTACTGTAGAAAAACAGATAAGCCAAAAAAAAAAATTGTTAATGTTTTTGTGACATACTACCAGAGCAATACTTTTTTTTAAAGAACTTTAAAAAT
>NW_023194858.1:0-679 GCF_002007445.2 Ailuropoda melanoleuca
TGTGGAAAAACTGACATGAATTGGTCATATCAATCTTTGGAACAATCATACGTGAGTTATGGCAAATTTTTTCAAAGAATATATTTTAATAAAAAGTTATGATTTAGCCAATGTGTCTCAACTTTTAAAAATTGTGCTGATTAGCGAGAAAGACCCAAACCAAAAAAGAAGCAAGGAAGGGGGAAGGAGCCTGCCTCAGTAAATGTCTTTTCAGTTGAATCTGGAAAAAACAACTTGCCACCTTTCTCACTTTAAGATCTCTCAACATCATACGTTCTTCAAAGCCTAATTTGATTCTCTGTGTTAATATATTTGTCTCTAATGTAGATAATAATACACCATAAAGAGTAAAGACACTAGGCAGAGAAAAATAAGTCACAAGAGAAAGTAAGCTAACCTGCTGTCTTATTTAAATGTGGGTGGCTCTGCTCTAGGAAGTCAACTTAGGCCTATTGCCTCTGTCTTCTTGCTCTGTTTTCCTCNGCTCTGTTTTCCTCCCCACTTGCGGTCCATTTTGTGGTATGTCCACACTTCAACCAGTGGAGTGGAGGGCATACTCCTTCTCTTTTAATGTCATGTTCTCGAAATTGTACACATCAATTCAGCTTAGCTCTGATTGGCCAACGCATAGTCACATGGCCACACTTAGCGGCAAGGAAGGCAGCGACATGGACTCTAG
>NW_023194859.1:0-5563 GCF_002007445.2 Ailuropoda melanoleuca
TAATAAACCCTTCTTAGCAAAGCCACAACAGTGGGCAGGGAGGGGGACTAGAGTGGAAAGTTGTGTATTTAATTTTCACTTAAAAATCAAAATTTGACTATAGAAAATAAGAAGGCCATCCATTTCAATGATGAGGTCTTCATTATTTTGCGATCAGAGGATATTGCCGTGTGTGGTTATAATGGAATCTGATACAGGAAGAGGCATTGTAAGAGGCCCTTCCTGAGCTGCTTTATGTTTGCTTATCACATGCGCTGCTCTGGGGGCTGGGGGCTGGCTTCACTGTCTCTGGTAACCTTGTCCTCTGAATGGTCATCACATGGTCAATATGCACTAACAGCCTCCGTGTTTGGGAACAGAAGGAGTAGGGTGTTCTGCCTTGCATTTGTTCTTGTCTGACTGTCCCTGTGTTTTGTTGTGGGAATCTCTGCGCTGACTGGTTTTGAGGGTTTGGCCCGTGCTGGGATGCTTCTTACAACTGGCGACCTTTCCAGCTGCTGTCCGCCGGGTGTCTGTCTGCTGCAGTTGTCACCGTTCCACCGCAGGGGCGCTGTGTGTGTCCCAGTGTGAGAGGTGTGTGCCGCGGGACGGCCCACCCGCGTGGAGGGATGTCTACAAACAGCTTACAGTGTGACTCGCTGTTCCACTGAGAACTTGTATTTGTAGAATAGAAGAAAAACGGATGTGGAGCATGAAGTTTGCAAAGTGTTTAACCGTGTTTGTTTTCTTCTGTTGTTCAAAAGGGTACTTAACGGGTCTTCTTAAACAAAATGTACTAAAAGATATTAAACTCCTTTTGGGCTTTTCTGGATGACTCAGGATCCTCAGTACGAACACCTGTCATTTTCAGCGTGTGGTAGCTCCGCTTCTGCCATTTTCCTCAATATCAGGCTGTGTGGCGGGCAGCCTCTGAACACCCTTCCACCACCCTTTCTAATTTGCTACTCCTTGTTTTTGTTGTTGTTGTTTTTTGTTTTGTTTTAAAATGAAGCCTTGTGTGTTTTTATGGAAAAGTTGTAAGTAGTATAGGCAACTTCCAAATACCCTTCACCTAGACTGACCGGTTGTTAACATTTTGTGACATTTGCTTGCATGGCCCCCTCCCCCCACCTCTGGATATAGAAGTACACGTGGCACATTTATTTTCACACACTGGAAGAGAGTAAGTTGCACACTTCACGCCCTTTACTCTTAGATACTTCAGTAAGTATTTACCAAGAACAAGGACTTTTGGGGTGCCTGGGTGGCTCAGCCATTAAGCGTCTGCCTTCGGCCCAGGTGATGATCCCAGGGTCTAGGGATCGAGCCCTGCATCGGGCTCTCTGCTCTGCTGGGAGCCTGCTTCTCCCTCTCACACTCCCCCTGCTTGTGTTCTCTCTCTCGCTGTCTCTCTCTGTCAAATAAATAAATAAAATCTTTTAAAAAAAAAAGAACAAGGACTTTTTACATACCCAAAAATAATCAGTATAGTTATCAAATTGGTGAATTTAACATGCGCCATTCTGTAGTATACAGTCCATATTCACAGTTGCTCTGTTAATTAGAGTGGTTTTCCCCCCATACAGGACCCAGTCTAGAATTACATGTGGTATTTATTGATGTGTCTATGGTCTTTTTAGTCTGGATATGTTTCTCACCCTTTCTCCATCATGCAGACTGTTCTAATTGTTTTGTAGGTCTTTCTTCCGTTTGGGTTCCTGTGATGTTTTCTCATGATTAAACTCAGATTATGCATTTTGGGGGCCAGGCTATCAGAGAAGTGGTACTGTGCCTTTCTCAGGGCATCGTATCATTTCTCATATCCATTATTCGTCTCAGGATGGCACATGATGCCGGCTTGTTCTGTTATTGGTGAGGAGGTTAACATCTAGGAATTTGTGGGGCTGCAGATTCTTGGACCCTATTCCTGACCTGCTAAGTCAGAAACTTAGGGCTTGAGTCTATGTTTTTTGTTTTTTTTATGTTTTTTATTACATTATGTTAGTCACCATACAGTACATCCCTGGTTTCTGATGCAAGGTTCGATGATTCATTAGTTGGGTGTAACACCCAGTGCACCATGCAATATGTGCCCTCCTTACTACCCATCACCTGTCTATCCCATTCCCCCACTCCCTCCCCTCTGAAGCCTTCAGTTTGTTACCCCCAAATTAACCCAAAATGGTTTAAAGACTTGAATGTAAGATGTGATACTATAAAACTCCTAGAAGAAAACATAGTAAACTCCCTGATATTGACCTTAGCAATGAGTTTTGGGTTTGACATAAAAAACAAAGGCTATGAAAGCAAAAATCAACAAGTGGGACTACGTCAAACTAAAAAGCTTCTTCATGTCAAAGGAAATCATCAACAAAATGAAAAGGACTAAATGGGAGAGAATGTTTGCAAATCATATATCTGATAAGGGGTTAATATCTAAAATATATAAAGAAGCCATACAACTTTCAATAGCAGAAAACAATCTGATTGAAAAATGGGCAGAAGATCTGAGTAGGCATTTTTCCAAAGAAGACATGCAGAATACAGATGGCCAACAGGTACGTGAGAAAGTACTCAGCATCACTAATCATTAGGGAAATGCAAATCAAAACCATGATGAGATATCACCTCATTTCTGTTAGAATGGTTATTATCAAAAAGACAAGAAATAACAAGTATTGGCAAGGATATGGAGAAAAAGGAATCCCTGTGAACTATTGGTGAAAATGTAAATTTATGCTGCCACTGTGGAAGACAATTTAAAGATCCCTCAAAATTAAAAATAGAACTGCCATATGATCCAGCACTTCTACTTTTGAGTTCTTATCTGAAGAAAATGAAAACACTAACTTGAAAAGATATATGCATGCCATGTTCATTGCAGCATTATTTACAATAGCCAAGCTAAGGAAAAAACATAAGGGTCCATTGATGGATGAATGGATAAGGAAGTTGTGTGTGTGTGTGTGTGTGTGTGTGTGTGTGTATAAAACGGAATATTCAGCCATAAAAAAAGGATGAAATCTTGCCAGTTGTGGCAACATGCATGGACCTTGAGAGCGTTATGCTAAGTGAAATAAATTAGAGAAAGACAAAACCATATAATCTCTCTTATATGTGGAATCTGAGGGAAGAAAGACAAACAAACAAGCTCATAGATACAAAGAACAGACTGGTGTTTACCGAAAGCAGGGGATGGGAGGTGGACAAATGGGCGAAGGGACTCAAAAAATACAAACTTCCAGTTATAAAATAAATAAGTCATGCGGATGTAATGTAGAGCATGGAGACTATAGTTAATAAAACTGTATTGCATTTTGAAAGTTGCTAAGAGAGTATCTTAAAACTTCTCATCACAAGAAAAAGTCTGTCACTATGTATGGTGATGGATATTAACTAGACTTATTGTGGTGATCATTTCACAGTGTTTAAAAATATTAAATCATTATGTTGTACATCTGAAACTAGTATAATATTGTATGAAAATTAAACCTCAGTTAAAAAAAAGAAGCAAGTCACCTTCTCTAAATTCACTCCACAAACTCATAGTGAACACCTAATATATTTTAGGCACTACACCTGCTTAATGATATTACATGGGCCTTTGACATAGGCCAGATATTCCTGTTTCTTTTTATGGTGAAAGAAACATTTTTTTTCTCCTTGATCTGGAAGCTGCTTAAAAACTGGAGTCAATGGGAATAAAATAAATGGGCCTGCATGCAGAATATCTTCCCAAAACAGCCATTTCTCTTAGTGAAAGCAAGTCTTGGAAATCTTGCTGGAAGCTACAGGACTCTGTTAAAATACACAAGATCTCATCTTCCCATAATTATAGTATCAGGTGAAGAAGAAATTTTAGAAATCAAGAGGATTGCAAGGGTCAGGACATTTTTAAAAACTAAGAACCAACGCAGAGTTTCCAAATTTCCAATTTTTTGTTTCCAATATGAGCATTCAGAGGTAAACTCAAACTACTACTACACAATCTCATATTATAAAGAACATTTTAACCCCATAGGAAAGGAATGATCTCATAATTCTAGAATTCTGTTATCAACTTAACATTATAAAAAAACTCATTAAATATTATTAAATATTATTTTCTCATTTCACTCCCACTCTGGTTGCCTTACCTTTCAGTAAGGTCTAAATTGTGAGCTTTGTGGTAGACTCTGTTTTCTAAGAAAATTCTGCTTATGCTGTGCTGTTCTTTTATCCTCATTTTAGAGATTAAGACAAATGAGGCTCAAGCAGTTTTGTCCAAGGTTACACAGCCAGTAAACTGCATCCCTGGGATTCAACTCCAGCCCAATATGTCTGATTATTCTGCAATTTTTCATTGTCCCAACTTATTTGTACTGATAATATAGAATCATTTAACTTAAAACAATGACTTACAAATATTTCTTTGTTTAGTAATTGTGAATTTTGTGAGAAGTATCAGACGTGTTTAACACAGTATCTGTGTTAAAATAAAATCAAATGTGTTAAGATTAAAAATAAGAAAAATTATGGCAGATACCTAACCCATATTTAGTTTCTCCTTCTTCTTTAGTAAAAGAGCCAAGAAATATTTGGTTTGGGATACCTTCATATTTTTCAGCTTCCTTTACAGCTAAAGGTAACTATGTGACACAGTTGTGACTGAGGAGATGCAATTGGAAACCACTAGGAAAGGATTCTGGGAAAGCTCTTTAATAGGAAACTCATTAAGCTAAAATGTGCTCCTTGTCCTTCACCTTTTTCCTTCATCCTACCTAGAATGTAAACTTGATGGTGGAAAAGGAGCATTTGTCTTTTTTTTTTTTTTTTGAGGTATTTATTTATTTATTTATTTATTTGGCAGAGAGAGAGAGGGAGAGCAAGAGAACACAAGCAGGGGGAGCAGCAGGCAGAGGAAGAAGCAGACTCCCCACTGAGCAGGGAGCCCAATGCAGGGCTCAATCCCAGGACCCTGGGATGGTGACCTGAGCCAAAGGCAGATGCTTGGCTGACTGAGCCACCCAGGCTCCTCAAGGAACATTCATCTTTCAATGCTAAACAACATTTTGCAAATGAAAACCACATGCCAAGCATTCCCTAACTGATCAATGGTACAGACATGCCTTATAAAAATAATAAAAGTATTGAAAATGTGGATGCACATTAAGGAATTTTGAGGGTCTCAAGTAAAGAACCTGGGTGCATAAATGTAGGCACTGGGAATTGTCAACAGATGTAAATAGGACACCTAAGGTGGAAAAATGGAGCAAGGGAGAAAGAAAAGAAAGTTGTGCATTTGAGTGAAGAAAAGACCAAGAGATGGACCCGATGGTAGATATTAAAAGCTGAAAACACACAACCTCAGCCATCAGTGTCTAGACTGAATTAACAGGAGCTTCTGAGTCCACGGACAGATGAGGCTTCCACCCGACCTNTGGACAGAGGAGGCTTCCACCCAACCTAAACCTCATGGGACAGCATGAACTCAAATGATCATACTCTTCAACTGTATGTAATACTCCCTCGCTCACTGATGTAAAAGTAAGTTTGAACCAAATCTGGTTGAAGCTGACGTGAAATGCAAAGACCAAGTCAGAAG
>NW_023194860.1:0-1508 GCF_002007445.2 Ailuropoda melanoleuca
GATGAGGGCTTCATCACTCACAGGCTGGGATCTTGCTGCCTTTTGGGCTCCTTCAAGGACCCTCCACATGGCACCGGGTTTCATGTGGGATGGTGGTCTCCGGGTGGTCATACTTCCTCCATAGTGGCTGATTTGCCTCAGAACCATTGTTCCAAGAGGCCTGCAAAGAAGCTACTGGACCTCTAATGTTCCACATCATTCCACCTGTCAATGAAGTAACAAAGCATTTGTAGTCACCTTTAACATGTCACACAAATCACGCAGAATTTAATGACTGCAGTATTACAGAATATGATGGTNATATTGCAGAATATGATGGTAATGATATTGTACACGAGGATGCCGTTAATCTTCATGGAAAAAAGTTAAAGTATGCTTGAAACTTTATTTACTATATCAGTGAACAAGCTGTCACACAGTTTTAAAAGTTTTTTATTGAGAAAATTAAAATTGTTTTATCTCTCAGTTATTACTTCCTATGTATGTATATGCATAAGTACACATCTATATATATATAGAGAGAGAGAGAGATAGATAGCCCACTAATAAATAAAGTGGGATGGTATTTAATTCCTAAAAAGTTAGTAATATTAAATTGCTAAGGGCCCAATGTGACTCAAACTATTAAATCTTATAATTAAATGCACATTTTTGTCTTGGGATTAGTTAATTTATTTTAGTACCATTTACTCAAAAAGTAAATAGGGAGGGAAAATAACATAAACTCTCATGTATTCATACTGCTGATGCCCCCTGAAAAACAAAATTGGAAACATCAGGAAATCAATTGCCTAAAGGAAAGTTTAAATTAATTATAATGTCTTAAATATTTTGTGAGGCGTAATGAACCTGAAAATGTGTGTCCTTTATTGTGGTGACTTTGAACCCAATGTTATTCTCATCTAATAATTTCTTATTTATTTATCTGCTCGATCAGAAATCAGCAGTTACCCTTCAAAATATGTCACGTATTCAGTTATCTCCAAGTGTGAATTATCAAGAGATCTCAGAGAAATTTCCAAATGTAAAACTGCATTTATGAAAGAGTCAAAGTGATTTGTGAATACAGGCTTTCATTATCTATTCATCATCCCTGAGAATTATTCACTAACATGCTTCGTTTGTGAAGCAAACTATAAATATTACTAATGTGAAAATAATCATTCAGTTTTACTTTTATGGGTACTGGATTCCTGTTTGATTTTGTGCTGTGAAACATATCCCCAACCCAGGAAGTATCATTTATGTGCATGCCCATATATACCATGAAAGAGAAAGGAAGAATGCACTGGCCAGCTCCCCGAGTGCCTGGGAACCAAAGTCAGTTCTTTCGTTTAAAAGAGTAAATAACGTCAACCTGAAACTCCTTTAGGGTCAAGAAGATACAAATATACTCCCAATGTTGTTAGACAATCAGGGCAATGGAGGTGATTAACTTTTGCATTTTCAAAGAATTTTTATTGACTCAAACTATAAGTAAAGATTCACTCCCCAGCAAAGTCAGTTTC
>NW_023194861.1:0-1594 GCF_002007445.2 Ailuropoda melanoleuca
GGGGATGTACTGTATGGTGATTAACATAATATAATAAAATAAAATTAATAAAAAAATAAAATAAAAGAAGTTTGCTTAGAAAAAAATTGCCTAGTGACATGTTTTTACTGACTTTTTCCAGGCATAAGGGTTTTATTCTTTTAAAGAGATTATGTAATCACTGATTTGTCCTCAGATAAAATCAGGCCCTAGATTTCTGAGTGGTATCTAAGAGCCATGCATCTAAAGAGACAGAGGGGTCTAGAAACATGGGATTTTGTTCTGTGTATAAAAGAACAGAAATACAACAAGTGTTCGTATGTCGTTTAAAAAGTCCGAGTTTCAGCTTCTGCCGCCCTGAACTTTGCTTCATCGTGGAGCCTACTAGGGCTTTGCTACGTCAGTCACCTGTCACTAGAGTAAGAGTGTTTTACAAAGCCTAATTAGGAAGTATTGCTTTTGTGGTAAAGTTATGTTTTGTTTCTGGCAAAAGCTAGAATTTCTTCTCCCTCCTCTCGTGTCATTATTTCTTGATTATTCTCCTTTTGCTTATTCATTTTTGAAATATAAACATTATCATAAGTACGCTATTGAACTTATGTTTTACAACTTTCCGTTAGATTTGTCATTACAACGTGAATTAGTCGGTCGAATTGTGAATCAGAGGGAGCTGATACACGCAGTTTTCCATGAACAGTGTCATCTGCACTGGATTTTTTACATATATCTTAATTCAGACACTTTCCCTTACTTGATATTTAAAGATAAGTTATTAAGAGTGCAGCCCTGAGGGAGAAGGTATTGAAACACTGCCCCCCAACCAAGGTTTACATTTGTTGCTATACCAAATACAAACCAGTTAGCTATTAAAAATTCCCCAGTGGCGACTATAAAGATTACACATTTTTAGTTTAATTACTTATATTATGTATATTTGAAATAATAACAGTCTTTAAGTTAACCTGTGAGTTTATATTAACTTAGCTATTCTATCGAGTAGTGTCCCTAACATAGCTTAATATTCAGTCATGTTCATAAAACGTATACTACCATGTATCCCTAAATGCTTAAGTAGAATTAATTCTATATCCTGTGATTTACAACATTATTTAGACAGATGGTTGTTCTCCAAAATATTTCCCTGCTCTCCTAAGCTTCCATCACAAAATTTGTCACTTTTTTAAAAAGTCATTTTTAAATGTCCCCCCTCTCTCCTAGACTGTAAACTTGGCTGACCAAGGTCAGCACGATGTTTGTCCAGTTTTCTGGTTTATCCTCAGTGTCCAATACAGTCCCAGTCCTCAAATGACTTTCAGAATTCTTGAATAAATAACTTAAAATCCAATCAAGGAACCTATAATCGAGTAGCTACACGTGGGTAAGACCTATAATATTCTGCACATGGGCACACTATGATATTTGTGATTTGCTGAGAAAAAAACAAAGGGAAGGCTGAGCCTCCATATTTGCTATTCACACCAATAGTTATCCGTGCGTCAGAACAACATCAACCCAGGATTTAGAGGAGTTCACAAAATTGTAGTGCGAGCCTGGAGTTGACAGGAAGAAAACGTGAGCGTGAGTAAATGAGGGAGCAGCTCAAGTGAGGAGACTA
>NW_023194862.1:0-2370 GCF_002007445.2 Ailuropoda melanoleuca
GAGGGCAGAGGGTGGGCTCTTCTGTGCTCCACTGCATCTTTTGTGCCCCGAACAGTGCCTGACACAGAGAGGGCGCTCAACAAAGATTTTGACATGAAGGGATGGCATGACCTGATGGACAGGCTCTGCTGTGAGGTCCTTCAGCTCAAGAGAAGTCACTGTGGGGACCAGGAACCAGGCTGGGACTGGGGCTGCCCATCTGCTGTGGGTGGGGCTCAGTCCGTGGATTCTCATGGGCTTACAGGGGAAGCAAAGCGAGCCCCCGGCCCCCTTTCTGCTCTCCCACAGTTCAGGTGTGTGTGCCCACAACCTGGGGTCTCTGCCTGAGGCTTGCGATGTGCTGAGACAGCCACAGTGCCCATGGATGAACTCTGCACCCCATGAATCAGCCCCCAAGGAATACTGGATGTGTGGGGTGCTGTGATGATTTTATGTGTCAACATGGCTGGGCCATGATACCCACGTTTGGTCCAACATTAGCCTAGATGTTGCTATGGAGGTATTTTCCAGATGAGATTAACATTTGAGTGAGTGGACTTTGAGTAAAGCAGATCACCTCCCATTCCATAATGTGGGTGGGCCCTATCTAATCAGTTGAAGGCCTTACAAGAAAAAGGCCTGATCTCCCCCGAGGAGGAGGGAATTCCGCAGCAGACCACCTTCAGACTCAAACTGCAACTCTTCCCTGGGTCTCCAGCCTACCAGCCTACTGGCCCACCCTGCCAATTTTGGATTTGCCAGCCTCCACAATCACATGAGCCAATTGTTTAAAATAAATCTCTCTATACACATACATATCTTCTCGTTTCTGTTTCTCTGAGGACCCTAACTAGTGTAGCTGCCACTCTCTTCCCACACTCCCGGGAACGCTAGGAGGGCCGGGATGTGTGACGGGAAGGACGTGTGATGAGCACCACTCATGAGAACGAGACAAGTGAGGGTCTCTCCAGGACCTTCCGGATCAAATCCAGAGCGTGCGGGGACCTCACACACCACGACAGCACAGGGCGTAGAGCGTGAAGGCCAAGCACAATGGCTTTATTTACCCAGCATGAGGAACCAGGCTCACAGCCGCACAGACGGCCGCTAACGCCCCAGGTGGGGGGACGGGGAGCTCCTTGCATCCAGCAATGCAGAGAAGGTCACGCGGGCGAGAGAGCGGGCAGCACTTTTCCAGCACACTGGCCAAAGCCGACGCGGTACCCATCTCCCTGGCAGTGCCCTGGGACGGAGAAGGACAGGGTTAGCCACAAGGCTGCCGGGCTCACAGGAAGCGCAGCCGAGCGGCCAGTCTGCTGGACTCTAGGCAGGAACGACAAACACATATTTTAAACGTAAGAACCACTGTCCCCAGGGACTGAGCAGATCCATGGGGGCACCGAGAGGGAACTCCAGGCGTGCCCTGCCATCAGGGGCCCTCGGAAGCACAGACTCCGCGGCTTTTCTGACAGGGGGTCAACCCTTCCTGAGTGGGCTTGGGTTCAAAGCCCAGGTCTTCTAATTCTCCAGAGGCCACACTGCCTGAGTTCTGCAAATGCCTGATGTTCAACCAACGTGAGCTTCAGTCATCGGATTCCACATCTTTCCCATCTACAGGGAGAGGGAAAGGCAAGCGGGGGCTGGCTGGCGGGGGGCCCGGCTAGACCGGAGCTAGAGGACGCGGTGTGTGCAGTTTGGAGAGGTCAGCACGGAGGAGCTGGGAGCAGGAAGGAGGGAGCATCTGAGCTGGGATTTGAAGGGTGGGTAGGAGTTCGCCAGGAGGGCACGGAAGGAACGGCATTGCGTGGGCACGGAGGTCCAGGCGAGNGGTGTGTGCAGTTTGGAGAGGTCAGCACGGAGGAGCTGGGAGCAGGAAGGAGGGAGCATCTGAGCTGGGATTTGAAGGGTGGGTAGGAGTTCGCCAGGAGGGCACGGAAGGAACGGCATTGCGTGGGCACGGAGGTCCAGGCGAGAACGCGTGTGCTACATTTGTTCTGCAAAGCCGCTGCGTGGGCCCCGGAGAGGCTGCTTACGGAGAGCCCTGACGAGCCGTGTTAGGGACTTTGAGCCTTATTCTGAGGCCACTGAGGTTCACGGAGGAGTTTCTGGCAAGACAGTGACAGTCACAGCTATGTTTTAAAGAGAGCCCAAGGGGCCCCAGACAGAAGGCGATGGAAACGCCCAGACTTAAGAGCGTCAGGCCTCGGCCCAGGCCCCTCAGCCTGCATTGCTCCCCGGGCCCCAGGCCTCGTGGAGGCCAGAGCAGGTGAGGGGCGGTGCCAGGCACCAGTGACTATGAGGGCTCCAGCAGGGGCTGCCCGTGACCTTGAGCCACACAAACACACCGCCGGACACCCCCACCTGCTGGAGACAGGCCCCGAATCTGGGGCC
>NW_023194863.1:0-610 GCF_002007445.2 Ailuropoda melanoleuca
GGGCATGGATGCAAATCAGAGCGTGAATGCAGCTTACATACTCCTGAGGGGAGAAGGAAGCTTTGCTGGGCGTTCCTAACCAGGAGCAGAAGAATGTGCCGGCTCCCAGGATGCTGGCAGGTATCAGAGGAGGAGGGCTGCCTTCAGAGAAAGGAAGGGAGGGAATTATTATTTGTGAGTCCCCTAATCAACTATGCTAGAAGCACCTATTTACATGACTTGATGTATTTTTAGCAAAGGAGGTATTACCCCTTTTGTACAGATGCAGAGCTGAGGTTGATTCATGAAGGAATTTGCCAGTGGTTCAGAGTGCAAGGGTTGAACCTGGTCCTCTATTATTTGTTTGGTTGTTTCTGTCGAAGTGTAATTGACACACAACGTTGTATTAGTTTTAGGTGTGCAACACACTGATTCGCCAGTTCTGTACGTTACTCAGTGCTCAGCATAAGTGTAGTCACCANGTCACCATCTGTCCCCATACAGTATTGCTGACTATATTCCCTATGCTGTACTTTTCACGTCCATTACTTACTTACTTTATCACTGGAAGTTGTACCTCTTAATCCCCTTCTCCTATTTCACCCATCTCTTACCCCTTCCCCTCTGGCAA
>NW_023194864.1:0-540 GCF_002007445.2 Ailuropoda melanoleuca
GCTTATCTAGAACATGTATTTTCTCCATAAGGCTCATCATATCTTTCTTGTGTTTAGGAACACTAGAAGGCGTTTCAGCGCTATGATTGGGAGCCATTTTAAGCAGCAAAATCACCAAGAAGAAACATAGAAATGTGTAAAACATGGCACTAAATATATATGAAAAGGATAATCATTTATAACAGGAGAGTTGAAACAAGAANAGAGTTGAAACAAGAAGAACAGCACCACCTTGTTTGGCATCATCTGGGGACATGAGCATTGGGTAACTCAAACTTTGCACTATTCTGTGCATGTCTGTGAATGACCATGAAAGCACCGCAGGTATTCACTTTGGGCTTGCAAATAAATTTTAGTGAGCAGGTAAATCTACCACATACAGAATCTGAATAATGAGGATTAACTCTACCATTATTATGCCCATTTTATTCTTATAGAGGTCAAGTCATCTGCCAAAGTTATACAGTTGGTAAATGGCAGATGTGGAGTCTACTTGGTTGAGGCCAAGTTTTAATTATGATGCTATTCATCTCATGATCC
>NW_023194865.1:0-649 GCF_002007445.2 Ailuropoda melanoleuca
GCTTTATCCATGGAAATTAAAACTCCCTCTGAACTACTAGTTATGATTAGTTTCACCAACAAGATGCCCCCTGTGTGAGGGGGGAAGAATGGCAGGAAACTACTTTCTTATCTCAGCCAATTCTACTACCTTCAAGAAGACTGAAAAGCGTGCTTCAGGAACGAAGATTTGAGCCCCAGGGAAATCCCAGGGAAGCCTGAAATATGAAAGGGAATTTTTTAAGATGTATATACTACTCTAAGATAGATAGATGATAGATAGATGATAGATAGATAGATAGAGATATATAGGTATAGATATATAACCTCTTTCAGTACTGATTAATCATTCCTTTTCAAGCATAAATGATCCAGTTAACAAGCTCTCCATTCATATAGAATAGAACAAACAAGGTTGTCTTGTTGTTTAAAACTCACAAAGCTCCTGAGATAGAAAGTTAAAAGAACCTATGATGCTGGCTGGATCTGAACAAATGCAGAGTGGTATTGTGAACCAGCTGTCAGGANTTATTGTGAACCAGCTGTCAGGAGACTTGGGAGCTACTTCTGCATCTGCCTTTAGCTCTATGGCTTCTAGCTCTTGGTTTCCTCACCTGTGACATGAGGCTAGCATGATAAAAACTGTATTTCAACTCTTATGTATGTTCTGG
>NW_023194867.1:0-566 GCF_002007445.2 Ailuropoda melanoleuca
TTTATGGTAGCATTTAGGCCATTTACATTGAGACTGATTATTGAGAGATATGATTTTAATGATGCCATGTTACAAGTAAAGTCTTTGTTTCTATTGATTGTGACTTTCTGTTCTGTATCACTCTTGGGGCCTTTTTACTTTTATAGAACCCCCCTTAATATCTCCTGTAGGGCTGGTTTCGTGGTTGCGAAATTGGTCAATGACTGGCAATTCTGGAACGTCTTTGTTTCTCCATCAATTCTGAATGACAGCCTTGCTGGATAAAGGATCCTTGGTGCATGATTTTCTCTGAAAGAGCTTTAAAAATGCCCCCCCAACACTTTTTCTCATTCCAGATCTGTGTAGATGGGTCTGACATAATTCTGATAACTTTGCCTTGGTNCACTTTGCCTTGGTACGTGAGAAATTTCTGTGTCCTGGCCGCTTTCAATAGTGCATCCTTGGATCTAATATTTGTGAATTGCACTACGACGTAACGTGGCATAGGTTTGTCGCGGTTGAGCTTGGGAGGGGTCCTCTCTGCCTCTTGGACTCGAATGTTTGTTTCCCTCGCTAGATTGGGGAAG
>NW_023194868.1:0-1994 GCF_002007445.2 Ailuropoda melanoleuca
AAAAAAAATAACTGCTATTTTCCTTTGATGTATACAGAGACCAGCCTTGATGCAGCAGCCATGGACCCAACTTAACTTTCCAAATTCCATCTGAAATTTGACTTGCCACTTCCAGAAAACCTACAGCTTTGCCCCAGAGTCAAAGTGGGACACCCCTCCAGAGTTCACTTAAGAGGAATGAACTTTCAAAAAACTACTCTGGTGTGCATAGCAAACTAGAATCACCCCTGCTAACTCCTTCTCAATCAGGGAAAGTGACAGTGTTGGTGCTCCGAAGTCTATTTGCATCGGGTTTTAATGGAAAATGTGGTCATGTCACTCACAGGAAAAACAAATCACAGCCCACACTGGAGCTATGGCTTAATAACATGGCTGAGTGTTAGTTCAGGCTTTCCATGGCTAGATTAAACCTGGGAAAATCAGCAGTGACGCTCCCAGCAACATTTCTGCCAAATGATTTGGGGGAAAACCAACAGAGGTGCCCCTTAACTTTGCCTCCTCTGCACAAAGGGGTTCAGCTGGCAGTGCCAAATGTGCTTATTGCTGAGGTCTTTCGAATTGAAGCAAACTGAGCGTCAACTGTCCTTCTGCCCCAGGCCAGAAGTAGATTTAGACCAAAATAATAACACTGGCACAAATCTGAATAGACTGAACTCCCCCACAGCAATCCAGATTATTTTAATATGCATTCTCGGCAGCATTCTGTATTTCTCACAAAAGCAAATGAACATCCCCCTGCAATGAATTAAAACAAAGAATTAATAAGTTCAGAACACGGGTAGNACAGCAATCCAGATTATTTTAATATGCATTCTCGGCAGCATTCTGTATTTCTCACAAAAGCAAATGAACATCCCCCTGCAATGAATTAAAACAAAGAATTAATAAGTTCAGAACACGGGTAGGGGGGTGGGAGTTGCTGACTGTACAAGAACATACTGCAGATGGCATTTCAAAGTCTAGACATCTCCATCATAAACGCCAACACTCCTGCTCACAAAGAGACCTCAAGTAATCTCAGACTGGAGAACCCACTTGGAGGTTTGTTTCAAGCTTTTTTGCTCCCACCCCTCTCTCCAGAACTCCAGCCTACCCCACCCACCTTCATTGGCCAAGTCTTGTTGATTTTACCAACTAAATCTCTCTAGAATCCATTCACTGCTCTGCCACCCTCTGACATTGTCATAAACCAAGCCACCAACATCTCCACTTGTTTGGCTGTAAACACCTCTAACTGGTCTCCCCATTTCTCCTGCTCCTTGCTACAATATGTACTCCACACAGTGACCAAGGTAATATTTTCAGAACGCACATCCAAACAGATCATGCCCTTTCAATGGATCCCTATTACTTTGTGGGTTAACAATTACAAGAGCTCGTCTTTACTGAGCATGGATTATCTCACTTCATCCTTATGATGGGCCTTTATCTCACCAATAAGAGGTTAAGTGGGATGCCCAAGATGACACAGCTAACTTGTACAAAGTTCCAACGTCTTAACACGAGACCTGTGTGATCCAGCCCTTCCCTTCTCCAACCTCACTTCCTCATACTGTCACTTGCCTTCCAGGCTCTAGCCACACCAACCTCTTTGAAATCTCTCAAATTTACCACATTCCTTTTGACCTCAGAGCCTTCACATGTGCTATTCCTCACCCTGAAATGCTGTTCCCACACTTCTTTATCTGGTTAATACATATCCACACTCCACGTCTCCCCTTACGTGTCTTCTCATCAAGGAAGACTTTATTTTTTTTAATAAAGCAGTTTTATTGAAATATAATGCACATCCCAGACAATTTACCCACTTAAAGTCTAAATTCAATGATTTTGGGCACCTGGGTGGCTCAGTCCATTGAGTGTCTGCCTTTGGCACAGGTCATGATCGCAGGGTCCTGGATCCCTGCTCAGTGGGAAGCCTGCTTCTCCCTCTCTCTCTCTCCCTCTGCCTGCTTCTCCCCCTGCCTGCCACTCCCCTGCTTGTGAGCTCGCTC
>NW_023194869.1:0-786 GCF_002007445.2 Ailuropoda melanoleuca
TTTTAGCTATTTTATTCATTTAGTATTTTACCAGTTTAACTACTCAAAATAAAATAAAACCTCATGTTTTTTCTTATATGTTTACTTTTATATGTTCACTTGTTTATTTTACTTTTAATCATTGACTGTGTAGAATTCATTTTCATATGAAGTATGAGTGAGGAGTCTGGTTCTATTTTTATATATTATGTTGTCTCAGCATCATTGACTAAATAATATGTATTTTCTCCAAAATTTGGTATGCCACATTATAATATACTAAATTGCCCTATGTATTTGGATTCATTTCTGATCTATCCTGGCTCTAAAATTTGCATACTCTTATATCAGTTCACACTTAAAATTCTGTAAGCTTCATTATGTAGTTTTTCTTTACCTTAAATGATTTTTCAGTGCCACCTAATTAAACTTAGTTTTGAGAATTTCCCAAATTGCATGCTTATGTCTGTATGAATGTTGGACTCATTTGTAGTTACAAATCTGTACATATTTGGGGGACAGAATTTATCTATAAACTGATATATCAGGGGGCACCTGGGTGGGTCAGTTGGTTAAGCATCTTACACTTGNTCAGCTCAGGGTATGATCTTAGGGTTGTGAGACTGAGCCCCACACTGGCTCCACACTCAGTGCAAAGTCTGCTTGAGATTTCTCCATCTCCCTCTGCCCCTCCTCCAGCTTGCACATTCACTTCTTCTCTGTCTCTAAAATAAAGAAAAAAAGTCTTTAAACTCATATATCAGAATTTTTCTCCATTAGCGTAATTGATTGAATGTCCAATATAAA
>NW_023194870.1:0-1851 GCF_002007445.2 Ailuropoda melanoleuca
GGCAGCCTGCTTACTTTGTACCACGTACAGTGATAGCAACGGCTTCTCAGATATCTCTGTCTCTAATGCAGTCCAGTGCTGCTGCTGGGGCTGGGAACCTTGGCCTGCAGTTGGTCATGGAAATTAGGAACCTCTGTGAGGGCTGTGCAGGCATCCCAGGACATGGATTAAATCTGATTTGTAGTCCTAAAACTCTATAGAAATCGTCAATCAAAAGCAAATTCATATTACATATTAAATTAAAAAATGGTCCAGGGGTGCCTAGTGGCACAGTCGGTTAAGCATCCAAGTCTTGGTTTCAGCTCAGGTCATGTTCTCAGGGTCTTGGGATCCAGTTCGGCACTTGGTGCAGAGTCTACCTGGAACTCTCTCTCCCTCTCCCTCTCCCTCTGCCCCTGCGCACTGTCTTTGTCTCCCTCTCTCTCTCTCCCAAATAAATAAATCAATCTTTAAAAAATAAAGAAAGAAATAAAAAATAAAAAATGGTCCAGGAAATACAAGTCCATTGCAGGAGGCTCCATGAGAAGGGGTTTCTTCAGACCAGTATAGACAACGTGTCTTTCTATGGGAAATGTACAGTGCTCGTGGGTAGGAAAGACCGATAAGGAATGCTGTAAGGGTTTTTGTTTAACTTGATTTAACCCAGGGATCGGCACATGTTTTCTGTATAGGACCAGGGAATAAACATGTTCAGTGTTGAGAGTCATGTGGTCTCTTGCAACCACCCAACCCTGACTTTGTAGCCTGAAATGACCACTGACAACAGGGAAGCTAATGCTCGTGGGGTGTGCCAGTAAAACTGTATTTGTAGATGCTGAAACTTGAATTTCGTACTCTTTTTACATGTATAAGGTATGCTTCTTCTTTGAGTCTCTTTAACTATTTAAAGTATAAAATCATCCTTTGCATACCGCCAATACAAAAATAGGCAGTGAACTGGATTTGGCCATAATTCCCTGAAGCCCCAGGATGAGCCTACGGTTTCCACGGTCTGGCTAACCGCAGAACCTCCCCGCTCCCCTCTCCCCTCTCCCCGCCCACCCAGTGGCACTTACTAACACTCCAGGAGACAGAGTTCTAGATACCAGAGCTACGCAAAAGTGCTGTCTGTAGGCCAGTGGCAGCAGCAGCACCTGGGGCTTGTTGGAAATGCAGAATCTGGGACCCCATCTCGGACCAACTGACTCACAATCTCTGAGTGTGGGACCCAGCAATCTGTTTTAACCAGGTTCCTAGGGATTGTGATGCCCGCCGAAGTTTTAGAAGCAGTGCCCTAGACCACACTTGGAAAACTCCTGACTTGGAAACATTAAATGGCTCCTGGGGGGTGGGGGTAGGGCGCAGAACAGTGCTTTCATTCACTGGACAAATCAATTAACATGAATTGAACACTTACTAGGGGCCAGATCCTTTACTAAACACTGGAGATTTGAGATAATTAATAGGATACTGTTGGACCCTTCATAAAATGGGAGATTATCTTACAGCAGAGCCCCGGGGCGTAGTTTGGAGTGGCTCTGCTCCTGATTTCTTCACTTAACTGAGCAGGCTTTGCTGGCGGGGACCACACTATAGCTCGAGCGACATAGAATGGAGGGTCAATGTGCTAATGAGTGAATGTGCAATGCCACCTGGATAATAGATGCCATTTCACTCCGACCGTCCTTTCAGCTGGTCAGATTGCCCATCAACATCAGTATGCCTCTTCAGGTGCTATCTCTTAGAAGGTTAGTGTGCTTGGGTTTGGGGGGAGAATTTATCACACACTACTAGCATTACATATCCCAACAGAGGATCCGGAGGCAGGCTCTCCCTCTAGTCTTTTTTTTTTTTTTTTTTAAGTTTTTATTT
>NW_023194871.1:0-2577 GCF_002007445.2 Ailuropoda melanoleuca
ATCCCTTTAAGACCATTTTTAGGGAGGTCTGTGTATTTTTAGTGACACAGTTAAAACATTTGTCCAAAAGTAGGGCAACTTATTCAACAGGAGTTCTATATTCCAACTTTATCTGATTAAACTGCCATCAAGAAATGAGACATCAAGGAAGTGTTGGCATGGGAAATTGAATTTTAAGGGTAACAGGTAAGTCCCTCATAAATAAGATGGGAAATAAGGATAAAGGACAAAAGTTCATTAGCTGGAGTGGAACAGCTCAGAACTTTATAGGAAGCAAAGTCTTGAGGGAAGTTGCATGGCTAAAAGAATTACATGGGAAATATTTGGGTTTACAATTAACGTGCCCTAAGTAGCTATGAGCAAATTATTTTGAATTAGAGAATCATAGAAATTTAGGGTTCTTATTTTACAGAGGAAGAACCTGAAAACCTGATGGAAACAATGGACTTGAATTATAACTATTTGCTATTATATTGTTAATCATCATGCAGTAATTTATTGTTTGAAGAGGGTTTTCTAGTGAGATAAGAGATGGGAAAATATCCTGGAAATTAGAACATAATATATGAAAGTGGTTAATAAGTTTCGAAAATCACTTGTTCTGTGCACGGGGGTTCCTTTCCCTCCCTATCCTAATCAACACTTGTTATTCCTTGTGGTTTTGGTTTTAGCCATTCTGGCAGGTGTTAGGTGATATCTTATCATGATTTTGATTTGCATTTCCCTGGTGATGAGTGATGTTGAGGATATTTTTATATGTCTATTGGCCATCTGCTTGTCTTCTTTGGAAAAATGTCTATTCAGGTCTTCTGCCCATTTTTAATTCAGATTATTTGATTTTTTTGGTGTTGAGCTGTGTAAGTTCTTCATATATTTTGGATATTAACCCCTTATCAGATATATCAGTTGAAAATAACCTCTTCTGTTCAGTAGATTGCCTTTTTGTTATTATTGATGGTTTCTTTCACTGCGTAAAAGCTTTTTATCTTGGTGTAGTCACAGTAGTTTAATCTTGCCCTATTGGTGGGAAAGCAGATTGGTATATCCACTCTGGAAAACAGTACAGAGGTTCCTCAAAAAATTAAAAAAAAACCCTGGATTTCAGCTCAGGTCATGATTTCAGGGTTGTGAGATCGAGCCCTGCATCAGGCTATGTGCTGGGCTTCATGCCGGGCATGGAGCCTGCTTAAAATTCTTTTTCGCCCTCTCCCTCAGCCCCTCACCCTCCTCTGTCTCCCTGTCTAGAAAAAACACTAAAACTGTATGATCCACTAATTCCACTATTGGGTATTTACCCGAAGAGAAAAACACAAATTCAAAAAGATGCATGCACCCCTTTGTTTATTGTAGCATTGCTTACAATAGTCAAGATATGGAAGCAACCCAAGTGTTTATCCATAGATGAATGGATAAAGAAGATGTGTATAGATACACAATGGAATATTATTCAACCATAAAAGGATGAGATCTTGGTATTTACAACAACATGGATGGACCTAGAGGATATAATGTTAAGTGAAATAAGTCAGTTGGAGAAAGACAAATACCATGTGATTTCACTCATGTGGAATGTGAAACACTGTTTTAAAACAAACAAAAAGAGGAAGACAAAAAACAGACTCTTAACTACAGAGAACAAACTGATGGTTGGCAGAGGGGAGGGGTGAAATAATGCAGATCAAGGGCACATTTATCTTGATGAGTAATGTATAGAATTGTTGAATATTATTTTGTACTGAGAGTAATATAACGATGTATGTTATACTCCAATAAAAAAGTAAAGAAAAAAAAGATTTTAGCTGTTCCCCCACCCATCCCCCAAACAACAAAAAACAAAAATCAATAGTTATTTTCTATCGGTAAAGTACATGTTATTACTACCTTCCTTTCACTCATCCAACAAATATTCCCTGGAGGCCCACTGACATAGAGGAAAGTAAAATGGTTAAAGGCATACTTTTCTTTTCCCTTTCTGACTTTTTTTTTTTTAATTGAAATCTAGTTGACATACAATGTTACAATGTTAGTCTCAGGTGTACAATATAGTGATTCAATAACTCTATACTACTTTCACCATAAGTACAGCTACCATCTGTCACCATCCAGTAAAAGCATGCTATTTTTAAAGTTTTTATTTAAATTTCATTTAGTCAATGTACAGTGTAGTATTAGTTTCAGGTATATGATATAGTAATTCAACACTTCCATACATGACCCAGTGCACATCACAATAAGTACACTCCTTAATCCCCATCACCTATTTCACCCCCCCCCACCTCCCTTATGGTAACCATCAGTTCTCTATAGTTAAGAGTCTGTTTTTTGGTTTGCCTCTCTCTCCCCCTTTCTTTCTCTTTTTTCCTCACTTGTTTTGTCCTTTAAATTCCACATTTGAGTGAAATCATATGGTATCTGTCTTTGACTTATTTTACTTAGCATAATAGTCTCTGGTTCCATTTATGTCATTACAAACAGCAAGCTTTCATTCTTTATTATGGCTGAGTAATATTCCTGTGTGTGAGTGTGTGTGTGTACATATTTTATATATATACATATATATATACATTATATATGTGT
>NW_023194872.1:0-536 GCF_002007445.2 Ailuropoda melanoleuca
TGAAGTTTAGTTTGAGATGAACTTTTTTTACTGTGGATATTCAAATTTTGCAGTAACAGTTTATTGAAAGTGCTATCCTTCCTCCATTGAATTGCTTTGGCACATCTGTCAAAAATTGGTTGGCCATACTTGATTCTGTATTATGTTGCATTGATTATGTGTCTATTCCTCTGCCAGAACAACTTGATTACTATAGCTGTATAATATGTCTTGAGATAGTGCAGTGATTCTTCTTGCTTTATTCTTCTTTAAAAANTTCTTCTTTAAAAATTTTTTTCCTATACCAGTTCCTTTGCCTTTCAATAAAAATTGTAGAATAGTCTCATGTATATCTACAAAAGATCTTGCTTGAGATTATGATAGCAGTTGAGTTAAACCTGTGTATTAGTCTGGGAGAAATGACTTCTTTGTTATGTCAAGTCTTCTAATCCATCCATGTATGCCTATATCTCTTAAGTGGTGTTTTTTTTTTTTTTTAAGATTTTATTCATCCATTTGACAGAGAGAGAGACAGCCAGCGAGAGAGGGAACACAAG
>NW_023194873.1:0-620 GCF_002007445.2 Ailuropoda melanoleuca
AAAAAGAAACCTCATCTACAATCAAAAGAGGAGTATATGTTTTCTTTCTATTTGATGATGATACCTATGATGTTGTATTTTGGGATGATTAAATTGCCATTATTTAATTTTTTCTCTGTAGTCTCTCATCTCTTTCACCAAAATGCACACAAGCTAATATGAAAGTTAAACATCCATTAAATTTTGGTTGACATTATAGCATAAATCAACTCTTGTGGCAGACAACTATGGACTGCCTGCATAAGTTCTAGCAAATCCAATGTCTACTTTTATAAGTAATATTGATAATAGAGCAGTAAGTCCATCTTTTCATAGTCCTTTAAAATTCTGATAAAGGGATTTTAATTTGTTAGGTCACTTGAATGTTACTATGCTTTTCTGGGTTTGTATTATATTTTCTATTATTAAATGTGAATACTGAGACATGGACAGGCTCAGTGCTTATGGGCAAGATCATATAGCTAGTATTAANGCAAGATCATATAGCTAGTATTAAGCTAACTCAGAGGTTCTTAATCCTAGGAATCCTAGGGCTCTCCCAGTTATATTTGTCATCACAATATATTAAATTGAATTATAAAGTGGAAATTAACATAATATTTTTATATACTGCTTGATGT
>NW_023194874.1:0-527 GCF_002007445.2 Ailuropoda melanoleuca
TCCTTTCAATGTCCCTTTTATTAAAAAGCTGTATATTTCTTCTCTATCTAAAAAAATGCCTTTTCTCTACCGTACTTTTCCCTTAAATACCAGTATATTCCCTCCTTTCTTTTATCACTAAACTCGAACAACCTTTTTCTCCTGTATTTAATTCCTTAATTTCCTTATGTCCTTATACCTTAGGAGTTCTGTCCCCACTAATTTACTAAAACTATTCTTGCTAACATTCCTAATCTTCTAATTTTTAAATCCAACCCTTATCCCATATCNCCCTTATCCCATATCGCTACGGTGTATGACACTGGCTGCTGTTTCTGTGAAACCCTTTCTTCTTTAGTTTCTGGGATACATTGTCTCATGGTCTTTCTTTCTTTCTTTCTTTCTTTCTTTCTTTCTTTCTTTCTTTCTTCCCTCCTTTCTTCCTTTCTTCTGCTCTTCCTCTCTCTCTCTTCCTTGCTTTTCTTTCTTTCTTTCTTTCTTTCTTTCTTTCTTTCTTTCTTTCTTCCTTCCTTCCTTCCTTCCTTCCT
>NW_023194875.1:0-593 GCF_002007445.2 Ailuropoda melanoleuca
GCTGCTTCTCCTCTTGTTCCCTGTAACGTACCTTGTTGTCTTACCTCTTTCTTGAGGCTTTCCTTCATACAATTCTTTCTTTCTCTTAAATTTCCTGACCATGTAAGCTATTTTGCAGAATTGTATATGATACAGTAAGTCTTCTTTCACAATATTTTTATTTTCTCAGTCTTTCCTTTGAGTGCTCTCTGTCTTTTTGGTATGTGGGTTTTGTTGGATGGGTTGCTCCATAATCTTCCCCTAGGCTCTGCTAAGGTTCTTTTCTCCCAGCTCAGCTGGAAGCAGGGCATTTCCAGACAAGTCTGTTATCACCCAGAGCAGAGCTGGTCTCCTTCCTCCTGGCCTTGCTCCTATGGTGCATTTTTTTCCCCAAGTGCCTTCTGGAACAAATGGAATTTATAGTGTGACTAGTCCTTTTGTTTTGGTTCTTTTGATACGTTCACAGCTTCTCAGCCATTTANTGTTCACAGCTTCTCAGCCATTTATTTGGTTTTGGTAAAGGAATCTCTGTACTGCATCGCGTGGGCCTTCTTGCCCAAAATCTCCGTCACAATTAAAAAAAGAAAAAGTGTCGAAAATCAGTGCTTTCTTTA
>NW_023194876.1:0-613 GCF_002007445.2 Ailuropoda melanoleuca
GCCGGCCTCTGTTGCACCAACACCTCTCTGTCAGCGCACATCTGTGATCTAGCAGATGTTCCCTACAATCAGCTGACAGGAAGAAAAAATTGACGCCTGGTTCATAGGTAAGATGGTTGAGTATGTTGGTACAAGCCAAAAATCCACCTGGAAATAACTTTTTACAATCATTATATTGTAAAATAAAAGTGAAGACATAAAAATCATATAAAACAAATGTATAACCCAAGAAATTATCATAAGGCAGACATCACACTAGTCAAGGAGATTGTTGCCAGCAGTTCCAGAAGCTGCTTCCGTGTGTTCCATCCTAGTCACAATCCTTCTTATGTAAATAATCACCATCTGGCTTTTATAACAATCACTTCTTTGCTTTGTGAAAATAGTTTTGTCACCCAAACATGGATCCCATCACACTATCAGTTAGTCGTGCCTGGTTTTAAAAAAATTATACNTAAAAAAATTATACATCTTCTAAGTATCTCTTACTCTAAGTTCTTCTGTCTGTTCATTTCCTTACAGTTTTTCCGTTAAGGAACCTAGGCCATTTGCCCTGTAGAGTTTCTTACAGACTGGATTTTGCTGATTGCATATTCTTAATACAACCCAAGAC
>NW_023194877.1:0-2787 GCF_002007445.2 Ailuropoda melanoleuca
GGATGGCAGTCAAGATGGTGATGTGAATGGAAACAACACTGAAAGCAGGAAGATCTCTTAGGAGGTTATCTATTTGTGCTTTTTGTAAAATTGAAATGGGTATGCGAGTATGTGGCATAGAAAGCCACATGAATAATAGACCAACATACATAAAATGTGAGGAGAGAAAATGTCTTACAGTAGTTTAAAAACATGATTTTTGAAATCAAGGGTACATATATATACACACACATTATTAAAAACAAGATAACAGGGCCCATATGGAGTTGGTTATACCAAGCTCCAGGACACCAAATTGACAATCAGAGTTCTGGCCCTCCCAAAAATGGAATCTTAGACCAGTCAATCAGGAATCATCTGATCAGCACTGTTTAACTCATCTGCCTGATGGACTCCTAACTTCCACTAAAGAAAAGTAACCTTGCAATAACTAACCCACTTTTTTGCCTTGTAAAACTTTCTTATTCCCATTCCCTCTGGCTATAAAAATCCTTATTTTGTTCAGCTTCTCAGAGCTACTTTTTATCAGCTAAATTGAATGCTGCCCAATTTTAATCAATTTTGGCTGAAATAAACTCTTAAAATTTTTAATATGCCTCCGTTTATCCTTTAACAAAATATTTTTATTTATATATAAAATTATACATTTAAGTATACAATTATATGTTTAAATATGTAAATATATAATATGTATATAGTATGTTATGTATTTATATATATGTATAGAAAGAGACATAATGGAGAAACAGGCACAAAAAGAGAGCAACAATATATTCAATTATATAGGCATATATATGTGTGTGTATATATGCTTATGTATGATTATATATAAGTGAAATGAATGACAGCAGTGATGTAAGACAGAAGGAAAAAATAAGGATTCTGTTAATATAAGATATACTATCGTAAAATATATAGTATTGCAAAGATGTACTAGTACTTGAAAATTGATTAGGAGTATAAATATATATTGAAAACTTTAGGAAAGCCACTAAAAACAAGTAATAGAAACGAAAAGAATAAATGATATGCTAAGAAAGAGAGAAAATTGAATCATAAAATGCTTAAGAAAATTTAAAAAAAAAATGCTTAATTAAAACCACAAAAGGCAGAAAGATGAAAGACACATATAGAGCAAGGAACAAAGGCAAAAAATAGTAAACATGAATTCAACTATATCAATAATCACTTTGAATGTCAATAGTATAAATGCACCAATTAAAAGACAGGGATTGTCAGAGTGGATCAAAAAATATTGCCCAAATATATATTGTCTACAAGAAAACTGCTTTAAATATAAAGACTCATATGAATTAAAAATAAATAAATGGAGAAATATGCATTCCATGCTAACAGTAATCAAAAGACAGTAGGAGTAATGATACTAATTTCAGACAAGGCGGACTAAAAGGTAAAGAAAATTAACAAAGACAAAGAAAGCCATTGCATAAAGAAAAAGGAGGCAATTCTCCAAAAACCCTTAAATCTGAATGTGTCTAACAACAGAGCATCAAATTACATGAGGCAAAAACTATAGAACTGCCAGGAAAAACTCATAAATCCACTATCATAGGTGGAGACTTGAATACCCTTCTATCAGAAACAGAATAGACAGAAAATAGTAAGAACATAGTTGACCTCAACAATACCATCAACCAACTGGCTAGAATTAACATCTGTAGGCTACTTTATCCAATAACAGCAGCAAATATCCTCAACAAATAACTAGCAAATTGAACCAAACTATGTGCAAAAATAATTATACACCATGACCAAGTGGGTTTATCCCAGGTAAGAAAGCCTGGTTCAGCATTTAAAAAGTAATTAATATAATCCATCACATCAACAGGGAAAGAAAAAGAAAGGAAGGAAGGAAGGAAGGAAGGAAGGAAGGAAGGAAGGAAGGAAGGAAGGAAGGAAGAAGGAGAGAGAGAGAAGAAGGAGGGAGGAAGGAAGGAAGGGAGGAAGGAAAGGAGGAAGGAAATGAAAGGAAAAAGATCACATGATCATGTGAATAGAAGTGGAAAAAATATTTGAGAAAATCTAGCACGTATTTGTGATAAAAACTCTCAGTAATTTAAGAATAAAGGGGAACACTTTCAACTTGACAGACTATTTTCAAAAACCTACAGCTAACATCATAACTAATGGTGAGAAACTTGAAGTTTTCTCACTGTGATCAGGTATAAGGCATGGATGTTCACTCTCACCACTCCTTTTCNGCATGGATGTTCACTCTCACCACTCCTTTTCAACATGATACTGAAAGTTTTTGCTAATGTAATAAGGCAGAAAGAAGAAATGAAACATAAATAGAGAAGGAAGACATAAAACTGTCTTTGTAGAAGACATGATTACCTATGTAGGAAATCTAAAAGAAGTGATTTAAAAAAAACATTCTTAGAACTAATAAGTGATTATAGCAGGTTTGCAGGATACAAAATCAATTACACAAAAGTCAATTTTTTTCCCTATATACCTATGATAAAAAAGTGGAATTTGAAATTAAAAACATAGTAACATTTACATTAGCAACCAAAAACTGAAATACTTTGATATAAATCTAACAAAATATGTACAGGATCCATATGAGGAAAACTACAAAACTGTGATGAAAGAAATCAAAAGGGTAAATAATGGAAAAATATTCTTTGTTCATGAATAGGAAGACCCCATATGGTCAGGATATCTGTTCTTCCCAATTTGATCTATAGATTCAATAAAATCCCATTCAAAATCCCAGCAAGTTATTCTATGGATATCAACAAACATTAAATCTGAAGCTTA
>NW_023194878.1:0-650 GCF_002007445.2 Ailuropoda melanoleuca
TTTATGGGTTTCCAGGAAGGCCTCCATCTCTTCCAGATTGCTTAATTTATTGGCATAAAGGTGTTGATAAACCTTTCTAATAATCCTTCCAATTTCATTGTTGTTGATTGTGACCTCTCCTTTTTCTTTCATAATTTTATTAATTTGGGTCCTTTGTCTATTCTTTTGGATAGGTCTTGCCAGAGGTCTGTCAATTTTATTAATTCTCTCAAAGAACCAGCTTCTAGTTCTGTTGATCTGCTCTACTGTACTCCTGGNTGTACTCCTGGTTTCTAATTCATTTATTTCTGCTCTAATCTTGGTCAACTGCTTCCTCGTGCATGGATTAGGTCTATCCCTCTGTTGCTGTTCCAGGTTCTTGAGGTAAGAATATAAAAACTGCATTTTAGATTTTTCTATTTTTTTGAGTGACGCTTGATGGCTATGTATTTCCCCCTTAGGACTGCGTCTGCAGTTTCCCATAGGTTTTGGACCATTGTGTTTTCATTCTCGTTGGTCTCAATAAATTGTTTAATTTGATTTTTGATTTCCTGGTTTGTCGAATCATTCCTGAGCAGGATGGTTCCTAGTTTCCAAGTATTTGAGTTTCTTCCAAATTTTCCTTGTGGTTGAGTTCCACTTTCAAAGCGTTGTGGTCTGAGAATATGCAG
>NW_023194879.1:0-1693 GCF_002007445.2 Ailuropoda melanoleuca
TAGCTTTCCTTCTGTTTCTATTCTTTGAAATAACTTTAGGAGAATAGGTATTATTTCTTCTTTAAATGTTTTGTAGAATTCCCAAGGAAAACCGTCCGGGCCTGGAGTTTTGTTATTTGGAAGGTTGTTTATCACAGAATCAATCTCCTCATAATTAATTGGCCTGTTTAAAAAATCTATTGCTTCCTGTTTCAGTCTTGGTAGTTTATAGGTTTCCAGGAAGGCNAGGTTTCCAGGAAGGCCTCCATCTCTTCCAGATTGTTTAGTTTTTTGGCATATAGCTGTTGATAAAAGTTTCTAATAATCCTTGCAATTTCAATGGTGCTGGTCGTGACCTCTCCCTTTTCAGTCATAATTTTAATAATCTCAGTCCTTTCTCTTTGTTTTTGGACAAGTTTTGCCAGTGGTCTATCAATTTTATGGATTCTCTCAAAGAACCAGCTTCTAGTCCTGTTGATCTGCTCTACTGTGGTTCTGGTCTCTAATTCATTGATTTCTGCTCTAATCTTGGTCAACTCCTTCCTTGTCAGTGGGTTAGGCCTGTCCCTCTGTTGCTGTTCCAGTTTCTTGAGGTGAGAATATAGAAACTGCATTTTAGATTTTTCTATTCTTTTGAGTGAGGCTTGGATGGCTATGTATTTCCCCCTTAGTATTGCCTTTGCAGTATCCCATGGGTTTTGGACCATTGTGTTTTCATTCTCGTTGGTCTCCATAAATTGTTTAATTTGTTTTTTGATTTCCTGGTTTATCGAGTCATTCTTGAGCAGGATGGTTCTTAGCCTCCAAGTGTTTGAGTTTCTTCCAGGTTTTTCCTTGTGGTTGAGTTCCAATTTCAGAGCGTTGTGGTCTGAGAATATGCAGGGGATAATTTCAATCTTTTGGTATTGGCTGAGACCTGTTTTGTGTCCCAGAGCATGATCTATTCTTGAGAATGTTCCATGGGCATTTGAATAGAATGAGTATTCTTTGGTTCTGGGGTGTAGTGTTCTATATATATCTATGAGGTCCAACTCGTCGAGTATGGCATTCAAAGCCTTTGATTCTTTGCTTAGTTTTTGCCAGGGTGTTCTGTCTATTTCTGATAGTGGGGTGTTGAGGTCCCCTACTATTACTGTGTTCTTATCTATATGTCTCTTTATTTTGGTTAAGAGTTGGCTTGTGTATCTTGCTGCTCCCCTGTTGGGGGCATATATATTAATAATTGTCATATCCACTGGTTGACTACTTCCTTTAAGAATAATATAGTGCTTTTCTGGGTCTCTCCCTATAGCCTGTAGTTTAAAATCCAATCTATCTGATATGAGAATTGCTACTCCAGCTTTCTTTTGAGGTCCATTTGCGTGGAAGATGGTACTCCATCCCCTTACTCTAAGTCTGAATGCATCTTTGGGTTCAAAATGAGTCTCTTGTAGACAGCAAATGGATGGGTCATGTCTTTTTATCCAATCTGCAACCCTGTGGCGTTTTATGGGAGAGTTTAAGCCATTTAGATTGATAGAGATTATTGACAGATATGATTTTANCAGAGATATGATTTTAACGATGCCATGTTGCCAGTAAGTCTTTGTTTGTATCGGTTTGACTTTCTGCTCTGTATCACTCTTGGGGCCTTTTTACCTTTCTAGAACCCCCCTTAATATCTCCTGGAGGGCTGGTTTCATGGTTACGAAATTGGTTAATGACTGGCAATTCT
>NW_023194880.1:0-1185 GCF_002007445.2 Ailuropoda melanoleuca
CTCTTTCCCGCTGAAGGTCTCCCACTCCCATTAAAATGACGGTAAGAAGTTTCCCTAGTGAAACCTCTAGGGGGCTTTGAGTGGGAAGGTTTTAACCATAGCTGCCCCGAGCAAAGGCAGCTGGAGCGGGTTGAATGGTGGATTCCCAAAAGATACGTCCATATCCTAACCCTCAAACTCTGTGAATGCGACCTTTTTGGGAAAAGGATTTTTGCACATGTGATTAAGTTAGGGACCCGAAGATGAGGTCATCCTGGATGTGAGCCTAAATCCTTATAAGAGACAGAATGGAAGAGACAGACACAGACAGGGGCCATGTGAAGACAGAGGCAGAGACTGGAGCCACCGGATGCTGAAAGAGACAGGGTTGACCCTGCCCTAGAGCCTACGGAGGGGGAAATTACTCTATGGACACTTTGATCTCTGACTGCTGGCCTCCAGAACTGCGAAAGTATCAACTCCTGTTGCTTTGGGCCACCTGGTTTGGAGGGCTTTGTTGTAGCAGCCCCAGGAAAGGAAAGCAACACCACGCTTGGTTTCAAATTTGTGAGTCTTCAAGCAGGGAACCAGCCAAGCACATGGTGCTTTCACTTCCTCCTGCAGAACCATGAGCTAAGAAATCATGGTGCTGGGGCGCCTGGGTGGCACAGTGGTTGAGCGTCTGCCTTCGGCTCAGGGCGTGATCCTGGCGTTATGAGATCGAGCCCCACATCAGGCTCCTCCGCTAGGAGCCTGCTTCTTCCTCTCCCACTCCCCCTGCTTGTGTTCCCTCTCTCACTGGCTGTCTCTATCTCTGTCAAATAAATAAATAAAATCTTTAAAAAAAAAAAAAAGAAATCATGATGCTTCATTACATCAGCTACAGGACACTAGCACGGTGGGATGTCGCATGAGTGGCCAGCGGGGGCACTGGTCTCGCCAGAGGGTCGGGGAAGACCTCCTCGAATGAGTGGCTTCAGGCTGATAGTGAAGCAATGGGTCATGGAGAAAGTCCACAATGAAGGTCTCAAGGACCTGTGGGCACTGAACACAGAACTGATATCCTCAATTTTCATTTATAGTCACAATCCCAGAGCCAGAGAAGCCATCGAGGATCCCAAAAAGAGAACCCAAAGGTCTGGGGCAAGATGGCGGCCTCAGTGGCAGCTGCAAGTGCTCTCGCTGGCCCAGAGGTTGAAGGTCCTT
>NW_023194881.1:0-3089 GCF_002007445.2 Ailuropoda melanoleuca
GATGCCCCTGCCAGTTCTCCCACCCTTAATAGGTGGCGGCGCCCCGATGGGCCCGTGTGGCTGCCTTGTGGCACGGTGAGTCTGGCACTGTGGTTCAGGGTCCACAATCCCCATCGTTGCGGCACCAGGACCCTTGGGAAAGGCCCCNACCCCGATGGGCCCGTGTGGCTGCCTTGTGGCACAGTGAGTCTGGCACTGTGGTTCAGGGTCCACAATCCCCATCGTTGCGGCACCAGGACCCTTGGGAAAGGCCCCTCGGTGGCAGACCTAGGGTTAGTGTTAGCCCCCAGGAGGCTGGCAGGCCGTGCCGACGGCTGTGCAGCAAGCGGAGGGGCGGGCTGAGATGAGGGCGCTGGGCAGGGGGAGCGTGGGCCCAAGGGTTTGGCGTGGGGGAGCTTCCAATATCGCCGGTGGCTCGGAGGGCCTTGCCCGTTTCCCGCCCTGAATGAGCGGCAGCACCCTGATGGGCCCGTGTGGCGGCCTGGCGGCAGGGAGAGTCTGGCTCTGGGGCTCGGGGGTCCCCAATTCTCAGCGTTGTGGCACCAGGCCCCTTGGGAAGGGCCCATCCATGGCCGACCTAGGGTTATGGTTAGGCCCCAGGATGCAGGCAGGCCCGAGCCGATGGCTGTGCGGTGAGGGGAGGGTGGGTCAAGGTGAGGGCACTGGGCAGTGGGAGGGTGGGCCCAAGGGTTTTGGCACAGTGGTCTTCGAATGTCACCGGGGGCTTGGAGGGCATTGCCCGTTCTCCCGCCGTGAATGAGCAGCGGCTCCTAGTTGAGCCTCTTGTGGTGGCCTGGTGGCAGTGTGAGTCTGTCATTGGGGTTCGGGGGTCCCCAATCCCCAGTGTTGCAGCGCCTAGCCTCTTGGGAAGGGCCCCTCGGGGGCTGACCTAGGGTTAGGGTTAGACCCCAGGAGGCCTGCAGGCACAGGCCGACGGCTGTGGGGTGAGTGGAGGGGAGGGCCGAGGTGAGGGTGCTGGGGAGAGGGAGAGTGGGCCCAAGGGTTTTGGCGCTGGGGCCTTCTAAAGTCACCGGTGGCTTGGAGGTCCCTGCCCTGTCTCACGCCCTGAATGAACAGTGGAGCCCTGTTGGACCCATGTGGCGGCCTGTCTGAAGTGTGAGTCTGGCGCTGGGGCTCGGAGTCCCCAATGCCCAGCGTGCAGCACCAGGCCCCTTGGGAAGGGCCAAGCGAGTGCCAACCTAAGGTTAGGGTTAGCACCCAGGAAGCCAGTGGGCAGAGCCGACGGTTGTGTGGCGAGGGGAGGGGTTGGCCGAGGTGAGGGCTCTGGGCAGGAGGAGCGTGGGCCCAAGGGTTTGGCGCGGGGTCCTTCGAAGTTCGCCGAGGTTTCCGAGAACCCTGCCCCTTCTCCCGCCCTGAATGAGTGGTGGTGCCCCGATGAAACAACACATTATCCAGGGAAAGAACAACAAATATCATCTCTCTGGAGGAAGGGAGCATGAATGAAAAGGTTCTGGAATTTCGAGGACTCAGTGCCGTTCTCATTTGTAATAAACCAGGCATCAGGGAAAACACCTCCAGCTAACATCAGCATCCTCAGTGAGGACCCCGATTCAACATTGGGTGTATGGGCCTGGGAAAGATCCACCCCTTAGAGCCAAAACAAAAAGTGTCACGGTAAAGCCCTTCAAGTCACATCAGCCTATGGAAAGTGCAAAAGAAATCGAGGTGCTTTGGTGCCATGAGTGAAAACTGGTGAACACAGCACTGAAAAACAAAATTTGGCAAAAACCCTCTTCCAACCAAATTTTTGCTTCCTGGGTAACTCGTATCAAAAGTGGTTGTGGCAAAAGGGGCGCCTGGGTGGCACAGAGGTTGAGCGTCTGCCTTTGGCTCAGGGTGTGATCCTGGTGTTATGGCATCGAGGCCCACATCAGGCTCCTCCGCTATAACCCTGCTTCTTCCTCTCTCACTCCCCCTGCATGTGATCCTTCTCTCGCTGGCTATCTCTATCTCTGTCGAATAAATACATAAACTCTTTAAAAAGAAAAAATGGTTGTGGCAATGGAACGCAAAGGCCATAAACATATCCGTCAGTAACAACACTGTACAGGAACTGTCTTAGCCCTATCATCATCCTTCGAAAATAGGGATCAAGAGGAAAAGTGGCCACGGGAGCCTAACGAGAGTGCAAAGACTGGTTTCTGAGACAACACACTATGCAGGGAAAGAAAACGAACATCATCTCTCATGAGTAAGGGAGCATGAATGAAAAGGTTCTGGAATTTTGAGGAGTCAGCGCAGTTCTCATTGGTAATAAACCAGACCGTCCAGGAAAAGACCACCAGGTAACATCAGTCTCCTCAATGTGCAACCCGATTCCACATTGGGCGTAAGGACTGGGAAAGTTCTACCACTTACAGCCAAGAAAAAAAGTGTCAGGATAAAGACCTTCAAGTCTCATCAGCCTTATGGAAGGTGCAAGAGGAATCAAGGTCATTTGGTACCGTGAATGAAACACGACGAACACAGCACTGAGAAAATTTTTTGCAAAAACCCACTTCCAACAAAATGTTTGGTTCCTGGGTAAATCCTTTCAAAACAGGTTGTGGCAAGAGAACGAAAAGGCCATAAACATACCTTCGGAAACAACACCGTACAAGGACCATCTTAGCCCTATCATCATACTTCATGAATAGGGAAACATGAGGGAAAGTGGTTGTGGAGGGCTGACAAAAGTGTCAAAGACTAGTCTCTGAGAACCCAAACTACCCAGGGAAAGACCAACAAACATCATCTCTTCTAAGTAAGGGAGCATGAATGAAAACGTTGGGTAATTTCAAGGACTCAGCACTTTTTATTGGTAATAAACTAGAGCATCCAGGAAAACACATCCAGCTAACATCAGCCTTTTCAAAGGGGACCCCGATTCCACGTTGAGTGTATTGGCCTAGGAATGATACAATACTTAGAGCCAAGAAACAAAGTGTCAGGATAAAGCCCTTCAAGTCACAAAGGACTTATGGAAGGTGGAACAGGAATCGAGGTGCTTTGGTACCGTGAGTGAAAACTGACGAACACAGCACTGAGAAAAAAAATTTGGCAAAAAACCGCCTCCAATGAAATATTTG
>NW_023194882.1:0-628 GCF_002007445.2 Ailuropoda melanoleuca
AGAACCAGAATTTGAACTTAGTGAGCTTGAGAGCTTCTGTCTTAATCACTATCTTAGTCCCACAGTGCTAACCTTGTTCTCAAGATGTTGTCATATTAATAAAGACATATTAAAGTAGATCTGACCTCTTTCTGGGTCATGGACCTCTTTGAGAATTTGATGAAAACTCTGGAAACTTTTCCTAGGCATACAGTATTTTGCAACCCTTATCAGGAGAACCCTCAACAGGACATCCAGATCCTTGGAACTTGCAGTGGCTGTTGTGGATTAGAACTCAACATCCATCCTACCCTCCCTCTGGTGCTTTTCCTGTATTGCAGACACTGGAAAGCTAAAACATAATTCCCCACCTCCCTCTTAGAGAGGGACCTGAATTTGCTTTAGGTTCATCACATCGGATGCATGTGTGCAGGATTTCGAAGGCCGAAGTGTGNTGAAGGCCGAAGTGTGGGAGGCTGCGCTTTGTTGGAACCTCTGCAGGGTTATGGAGGTTCTCTGTGTGGCTCCAGTGTTCAGTCACTAGCTTTGGGTGTGTCAGAAGGCAGAGGATGGGACAATTGTTTTGCTGGTGTGAATTGCAGCAGGTGTGGTATGGCCCTGGTGATGGCCGCAGTAGAGACAGGTTTCT
>NW_023194883.1:0-1073 GCF_002007445.2 Ailuropoda melanoleuca
AAATATATCATGCTTTTGAAAATAAACCCAAATTGCTGAGAGAGAAGACCAGCTGGCATGAGAATTAGAAGTTCTGGACAGCCTGGTGTGGGGGATATAAACAGCTCATAATTTGAATCTGAAGTCAAGTGAGATTAAGGTAAGGAACAAAACTCTGAACAGTCTGGAGGCTGCCGATTAAATCATCTAAAGACATTTATAGAGCTCTACTGCATACCTGGGACTTTTCCAGGCCTTGAGGATATCAGGTTGAACAGAACAGATGTGGTGCCTAACTCTGAGCTTCCAGCCTAGTGGAAGACCAGACAAGAAGTAAACGAATGAGTGAATGATTACGCACTGCAGTAAGTGTTTGGACAGACAAGCGTGTAGGGTTGAGGCAGACAACGATGAGGGGGTTTTGCCCAATTCAGACAAGATGATTACNCAGATGATTACAGATGGCCTCTACGAGGAAGTCCAATTTTGCAAAGAACCAAAGGAAAAGGCACAAGAGATGAACAGTCTATAGTGAGGTCACTGAGTGTGTATGTGCCCTGGAGCACGACTGTGCTGGATAAAGTCCCAGGGACAGAAGACCAGCGTGGCTGGCGTACATCCTTGAGGAGGGAGAGGAGTAGACCTGTGGTTCAAGAAACAGTCAGGGGCCAGACCAGGCATTGCTTTGGACACACGGGAAGGAGTTGGCCTTTTATCCAAAACAAGTATGGCAGCCACTACATACCTTTGTTACAAAGGACTAACGTGTTCTAAGTATACCTTGAAACAGATCACTCTGGCTGCTAATGTGAAGAATTGGCTTGGAGACTGGTAAGAGTGGAAGCAGGGAGGGGAGGGAGATCTGGGATCATCTGATGGCAGCCTGGGAGCCGAATGTGCCAGACTGCACTGCCTTTTTTGTACATAAAGTTTCATTGCAACACTACACGCTCATTTCTTCCTGGATCATCTATGGCTGTTCTCACACTACAACAGCAGAGTTCAGTGGTTGAGACAGAGGCAATATGGCCCACAAACCCCAAAATAGTTACTATCGGCCTTTTACAGGAAAAATGTGCTGTCCCCCGAGTTTG
>NW_023194884.1:0-1915 GCF_002007445.2 Ailuropoda melanoleuca
GGTCTTCCTACCCCTGGGTCAGTGGAACTGTATGGTGCAGGGTAGAGCAGCCTAGGGATGGCCAGGACAGCGGAGAGCCCACAAGGGGCTTCAGCTCAGAGGGGAAGTGTGCCTTGGTTCTCAAAGTCTGAATACCTATGTGACTACCTGCGTTTTCCTCTGCAAAGGGTTCCGTAAATAAGAGCAATAAACAAATAATGGTCAAGAGAAGAAATCTCTGTGCATATGAGAGAACAGAAGGTCATATTATAAATATAAAAAAAGGTACTCAGAAGTTGAAGCGAAGAGAAAGGTCAACTCAGAAGGACAGATGATCTGCATAGGCAATGGAACAAAGGGGAAGTGACAATGGGCAATAAACCTATGACAAAATGTACCATCTCATTAGAAGTGAGGCGACACCAATTCATTGACATGAAATAGTTTTTCACCTGTCAAATCAATACAGATATAAAGAATTAAAAAAAAAATAATGACCTTAACTCCTGGCAAAATTGGAGACTAGACTCTCCAATGACCTTCGTATGACAAAACAAACAAATCCCGGATAAAAGCAATGTTTAGGCATTGTTGGTTTCGCCCCTGCTTCCCCAGGCCCCAGTGAGGAGCAGATAGACCAGGTAATCCTAGAAATGCAGTGTTGGCCTAAGGGCAATCACAATGATTCCTGATGTCACAGGACACAGAACCTGGGGAAGTAGGGGGTGGCTACAAACAGAATTCCAGCTGAGATTGTGACCTCACAGGACAATTCCCAGAGGGCGGATTGAATCCCACATATCTTGCAAATCCAAATCCCCCTGAAGCAAGTTTAAATGATCTGGGGAAGAAAGTATCCTCCAATCAGGCTCCTGGGATTCTACAGATTTCAGTTAACTAAATATGAAGTTACAACAAAACTCATTCAAAGTCACAAGGAAACAAAATACCGTCAAGTATCAGCAGCTTGTAACAGAGTGAGAGCCTCCCAGATGTAACAAATAGATACTATCTCATATAAAACATAAAAATATTCAAGAGAATAAAATGTTTATAATACATAAATGAGCTATCACTAACACATAAAATATTTAAAATAATAGGTATATGTGAAAAGGATGGACATCTAAAAATAAAGATTAAATGTTTGAAATATAACAAAACTTCTCAAACGGTTTCGCCGTTGCGTCAAACACCACAGGAGANACCGTTGCGTCAAACACCACAGGAGACAGGACTGTAAACTACAGGAGAGCCATGAGAAACTTACTCAGAGTTGGTCACGGAGAGCATCAGAGATGGAAAGCAGCAACGGAAGGGGCTGTGAAACCAACGGAGCAGGATGAGGAAATGGTACAGCGCAAAAAGGCCGCCATGACAGCCCTGCTGCCTCAAAGCTTGGAGAAAGCCATGCGCTCTATCAAGCAGAGACACTAGAGATGCCACAGCAAACAGTGGAAGAAGGGATAAAAAAAAAAACCCACAGTTAAAGACATGCTAGAACAGAAATGCAACCTATGGATGGCGGCCATCCATGGATGCAGCTCCCCTAACGTGTTTACCATGGCAACGAGGAATTGCTTGTGCGAAAGGCACCTGTGTCACTGACAAGCACGATGGTGCCCGTCCTCTCCAGGTCAGGACTAAGATAAGGAGATGAAATTACTGAAGCTGCCTGACCAATTGACTCAAAGGAGGATAAAGTCAAGAAATCATAGAGGCCAGGTGGCAACACTGAAGCATTAGGAGAAAGTCAGCTTCGATCATCATAATAAGTGGCAAGGTTAGAGTAGGAGTCAGGCGCACTTGACCGCATGGAGCTCTGGAGATGGGGAACGTGACATGTTTATGGGCGAGATGGATAGTATCCAGCCAACAAGGGTGTTTTCAGTCTATCCAGCTAATATAAATGAAGATTCTATGATCATGTGGCTGA
>NW_023194885.1:0-605 GCF_002007445.2 Ailuropoda melanoleuca
TCTGTGGTTTTCAGTAAAGACAGAAGAACACTGGGGTATTTGTTCTTGCGCAGGTCAATATAAGGCCAAGGTTTATCGCCGAACACTTTTCAAACAGTTGCACTCTGTCTCTTCCACCCCTGTAACCAGTACTAAAACAAGAGGAAATGGGAAATAGGATGATCACCACTGACTTCATTTTAGGTGGATAAACGATTTCCACGTAACCTTGCCCACTATAAGAAGGTAGCAGAGATCGGGGGAAAATAATAGCTATAAATATCTTATTGGGAAAATTGATGAAATCTGATTATTGATTGTGACTTACCTAATAGTGTTGTATCAATGTAAGTACCTAATTTTGATAAATGTGCTATGCATATATAAGAGAATGCCTTAATTCTTAGAAAATTAACCCTGGAGTATTTCAGGGTAAAGTGGCATGATGTCTCCAACTTACCCTCAAAGGGTTCAGAAAAAAAAANNNNAAAAAAAAAGTGAGAGAGAGAACAATAAAGCAAATGGAGAAAATGTAAACAATGAACGAATCTGGGGAAAGAGTATATGCAAATGGCTTGTGTATCCTTTTCACAACTTTTGGTAAGTTTCAAGTTAGATCAAGTAAA
>NW_023194886.1:0-1587 GCF_002007445.2 Ailuropoda melanoleuca
GCCCAATACAGTTCTCGCCAGGCTAAGACCAAGGTGTTGGCAGGGCTGCATTTCTTTCAGGAGGCCCTAGTAGAGAATCTGTCCCCCTGCTCATTCAGGTTTTAACAGAGTTCGGTTTGATGTGGTTGTAAGTTGGAGGTCCCAGATTCCTTGGTGGCCTTTGGCTGGGGCTGCACTTAGATTCTAGAAGCCTTTCGTCCTCCCTCCCTTGCACGTAGCCACTTGAATTTCAGAGTCAGCAACAAGACTCACATTCTTCTCAGACTGCGGCTGGGAGTTTTTCCACTCTTAAGGACTCACATGATGACACTGGTCCCTCCTGAATAATTCACTCTATTCTCATATCCAGGTTGTGGTCCTGAATCCCATCTATAAATTCCCTTTTGTCATTTAAGGTAACATATTCACAGGTGGTGGGATTAGGGTGCAGACATCTTGGGGGCTCATTATTCTGCCTACCACAACAATCACTGATGGTTGACTTTAAAGCACAACTTTGGGCATTATTTCATTTATCATCATCATCATCATCAGACATGTCAAGTTCAGCCAAGAAATAATCAGCAGAACAAAAATATCTTGTTATAATCTGCATTTACTCTGTGTGTGTGTGTGTTTTAGAGGGGATGAAGGGGCGGTGGATAGCAAGGCAAATATTTCCAAGGTGGTAGAGTCTGCATGAGTCCAGGTTTAAATTTGTAGGAAATATTCTAGAACTGTTTTAGTAGATTTTTTTTTAACTTTCAAACTATTCTCCCCTTCCACCCCATCCATATATGTTCCAAATTACCCAAGTTCATATATGAGAAGGAAAACAAAATCTCATTTAGTAGACTGAAGAGAAGTTGTATTGAAGTCCCAAATTTCATGGCATATGTATCCTGAGTTGATATTAGATTTTTAGATTCCCTTTCTTTCCCTCTTTCTCTCTCTCTCTCTCTCCCCTCCTCCTCTTCTCTCCTTCCTCCTCTCTCTTTTCTCTATCTCCCCTTCCACCTTCCCTTTTCCCTCCCTCCCTTCTTTTTCTTTCACTGCTTTTTTTCTTTTCTTTTTCTTTCTCTGCTTTTCATTATTTTTAACCCAAGTAAACAATCTATAAAAGTATGAAATATTGGGAAAGTTGATCCAAAGAAAAGTGATTACCATGCCTGTGTCTTCCCATCCTATGGCTCAAACCACATTTTTCATATATGAATGCACTCAGCAATTACCCACCATATATGAACAAATATAAGGTAATTCTCCCGTCACAAAATGGCGACACACAACTATAAGAATGTCAACTTCCTGCCAGCACCTCCGCTGCCAAAGTTTTCCTGCCCATTATCCCTCAGTTAGCTCTCCATTCTGAAAAACAGCCTTAGGCCCGTGGTAAATATTCTTTCATATGGCAAATCATATAATTAGTTGTTCCAAAGCCCATGCCAATTATTTAAAGATTGTCAATACATAAAATCTTGATTCTTCTGAAAAAAAAGTTTGTGAGAAAACGAATTAACCTAATATGCTGTGGTAGAATTTTGAGGATACTACTAACCCTTTGGTAGAATAGAGGTGAAGAGAGCCATTGCCATTGAAACTCTCTTT
>NW_023194887.1:0-1134 GCF_002007445.2 Ailuropoda melanoleuca
CTTAATGAAGATATATGTAAAAATTCTCAATGAAATATTTGCAAACCAAATCCAACAATACATTAAAAAAATATTTACCAGGATAAAGTGGAATTTATTCCCCAGATAGAATTACGCTTCAATAACTTCAAATAATTTAATATGACACAACATATCAGTAAGAGAAAAGATTAAAATATATTATCATTTCGATCTGTGTAGAAAAAAATTGGACAAAGTACAACATTCACTTTTATGATAAAAATTCTCAACATAATATGATTAGAGGGAGCATTCTTAAAGACAATAAAGGCCTTATATGAAAAACCTGCAGCTAACATAATACTCAATGGGGAAAAATTGAGAACATTTCCCTTAAGGTAAAGAAAAAGACAAAAATGTCCAGCCGTACCATTCTTATTCAACGTACTACTGGAAGTTCTAGGCCCAAGAATCACACAACAGCAA
Source organism: Ailuropoda melanoleuca (assembly GCF_002007445.2). Taxonomy (NCBI): domain Eukaryota; kingdom Metazoa; phylum Chordata; class Mammalia; order Carnivora; family Ursidae; genus Ailuropoda; species Ailuropoda melanoleuca. The sequence goes on from NW_023194887.1 coordinate 448, forward strand.
CAACAAAAATAAAAGACATCGAAATCAATAAGGAAAAAAGTAAAACTTCCACTATAAGCAGATGACATGATACTATATATAGAAAACCCTAAAGAATCCACCAAAAACATACAAATGGTTATCAGACAGAGGAACACGTGTTCAACATCACTAGCCATCAGGGAAATATAAATCGAAACCACAACGTGATACTACCTTACACCAGTTAGAATGGCAAAAATTAATGAGGCAGGAAACAACAAATGTTGGTAAGGATGTGGAGAAAGGCGAACATTCTCACACTCTTGGTGGGAATGCAAACTGGTACAGCCACTCTGGAAAACAGTATGGAGTTTCTTCAAGGTGTTAAAAATAGAGCTATCCTACAACCCAGCAATTGCAATACTAGATATTTACCCCAAAGATACAGACATAGTGAAAAGAAGGGGCACATTCACCCCAATGTTCATAGCAGCAATGTCCATGATAGCTAAACTGTGGAAGGAGAAAAGATGCCCTTCAACAGGTGAATGAATAAAGAAGATGTGGTTCATATATACAACGGAATATTACTCAGGCATCAGAAAGGATGAATACCTACCATTTTCATTGGCATGGATGGAACTGGAGGGGATTATGCTAAGTGGAATAAGTCAAGCAGAGAAATACAATTATCATATGGTTTCACTCATTTATGGAACATAGGAA
>NW_023194888.1:0-1165 GCF_002007445.2 Ailuropoda melanoleuca
CTTAATGAAGATATATGTAAAAATTCTCAATGAAATATTTGCAAACCAAATCCAACAATACATTAAAAAAAATATTTACCAGGATAAAGTGGAATTTATTCCCCAGATAGAATTACGCTTCAATAACGTCAAATAATTTAATATGACACAACATATCAGTAAGAGAAAAGATTAAAATATATTATCATTTTGATCTGTGTAGAAAAAAATTGCACAAAGTACAACATTCACTTTTATGATAAAAATTCTCAACATAATATGATTAGAGGGAGCATTCTTAAAGACAATAAAGGCCTTATATGAAAAACCTGCAGCTAACATAATACTCAATGGGGAAAAATTGAGAACATTTCCCTTAAGGTAAAGAAAAAGACAAAAATGTCCAGCCGTACCATTCTTATTCAACGTACTACTGGAAGTTCTAGGCCCAAGAATCACACAACAGCAACAACAAGAATAAAAGGCATCGAAATCAATAAGGAAAAAAGTAAAACTTCCACTATAAGCAGATGACATGATACTATATATAGAAAACCCTAAAGAATCCACCAAAAACATACAAATGGTTATCAGACAGAGGAACACGTGTTCAACATCACTAGCCATCAGGGAAATATAAATCGAAACCACAACGTGATACTACCTTACACCAGTTAGAATGGCAAAAATTAATGAGGCAGGAAACAACAAATGTTGGTAAGGATGTGGAGAAAGGCGAACATTCTCACACTCTTGGTGGGAATGCAAACTGGTACAGCCACTCTGGAAAACAGTATGGAGTTTCTTCAAGGTGTTAAAAATAGAGCTATCCTACAACCCAGCAATTGCAATACTAGATATTTACCCCAAAGATACAGACATAGTGAAAAGAAGGGGCACATTCACCCCAATGTTCATAGCAGCAATGTCCATGATAGCTAAACTGTGGAAGGAGAAAAGATGCCCTTCAACAGGTGAATGAATAAAGAAGATGTGGTTCATANATGAATGAATAAAGAAGATGTGGTTCATATATACAACGGAATATTACTCAGGCATCAGAAAGAATGAATACCTACCATTTTCATTGGCATGGATGGAACTGGAGGGGATTTTGCTAAGTGGAATAAGTCAAGCAGAGAAATACAATTATCATATGGTTTCACTCATTTATGGAACATAGGAA
>NW_023194889.1:0-558 GCF_002007445.2 Ailuropoda melanoleuca
AAAGTCTCATACTATAAAACCATAAAAAGTATAGCAGATTATTAAGAGCTTAGAGGTAAGAAACTTGAAGCCTAATTCATAACACCTCCCAGAAGCCATGACCTACCTTGGCACTGAGTTGTCATACTACAGAACTAGACGGGAACTCAGTGACCATTAAGTGTTAAGTATGAATTCCCTATTTTAACAGTTGAGAAAGCTGAGGCCTGGAAAGCAGAATTTGTTCTGAAAAGCCAATTTTCTTCATTACCCATCCAGCTATGTTTCTCTTCCCCAAAGACAGTGGCAGAATTTCAGTGAGTTTACTGTGGGAGCAATTGTTCTGCGGGGAGTGGGGACGCAGAGGAAGCTGGAGAACACAGTCGTGGATAGTAGGTTCAACTTTTTAACTTTACAANAACTTTTTAACTTTACAATGAACAAAAATGTATTCATTCCTCCCAACGCCAATGACTGCCACTATTTATAGCAGAAATGTGAAGTAATTTTTATTTCATCACAAGTTTTGAACAATGAAGATTGGCTGCTGGGAATATTATGTTAAGGGAGGATCCTGAA
>NW_023194890.1:0-313 GCF_002007445.2 Ailuropoda melanoleuca
TGGGATTTTGTTCTCTGGCGGCTTTCCCTGGCAGTTTCTGTGGCTCTTCTGAGAGTCAGAGCAGCAGTGGCAAAATCCTAGCCTCTGTCTCAGAACAGAGAGATAGCAGTCCGCTCCCCACTGATCTCTCTTGGGCTCTTTAACTCTGTTTCTGTCAGTGCTGCCAAAAACTCCAAAAACCCAAAGCTGGGGGCATCACATTGCCGATTTCAAGCTATACTACAAAGCTGTGATCACCAAGACAGCATGGTACTTGCACAAAAACAGATACATAGACCAATGGAATAGAAAAGAGAACCCAGAAATGGACCCT
>NW_023194890.1:365-711 GCF_002007445.2 Ailuropoda melanoleuca
ATATCCAGTGGAAAAAAGACAGTCTCTTCAATAAATGGTGCTGGGAAAATTGGACAGCTACATGCAAAAGAATGAAACTTGACCACTCTCTCACACCATACACAGAGATAAACTCCAAATGGTTGAAAGTCCTCAATATGAGACAGGAATCCATCAGAATCCTAGAGGAGAACATAGGCTGCAACCTCTTGGACATCGGCCACGGCAACTTTTTTCATGACACATATCCAAAGGCAAGAGAAACAAAAGAAAAAATGAACTTGTGAGACTTCATCAAGATAAAAAGCTTCTGCACAGCCAAGGAAACAGTCAAAAAAACTAAGAGGCAGCCCACGGAATGGGAGAA
>NW_023194890.1:816-1120 GCF_002007445.2 Ailuropoda melanoleuca
AAAATGGGCAGAAGATATGAACAGACACTTTTCCAATGAAGACATACAAATGGCTAAAAGACACATGAAAACATATTCAAAATCATTAGCCATCAGGGAAATTCAAATCAAAACCACACTAAGATACCACCTTTCGCCAGTTAGAATGACAAAAATGGACAAGGTAGGAATCAAAAAGTGTTGGAGAGGATGTGGAGAAAGGGGATCCCTCTTCCATTGTTGGTGGGAATGCCAGTTGGTACAGCCACTCTTGAAAACAGTGTGGAGGTTCCTTAAAAAGTTCGAAATTGATCTACCCTATGAT
>NW_023194891.1:0-209 GCF_002007445.2 Ailuropoda melanoleuca
TAAGGGAGCATGAATGAATAAGTTCAGAATTTTCGAGGACTCAGCGCCCTTCTTATTGGTAATAAAGCAGAACGTCCAACGAAATGTTTGCTCCCTGGGGAAATCCTGTCCAAACTGCCGGCGGCAATGGAACGAAAAGGCCCAAAACACGTCCGTCAGAAACAACACCGTACAGGGACCGTCTTAGCACTATCATCACCCTTCGTGAA
>NW_023194891.1:494-767 GCF_002007445.2 Ailuropoda melanoleuca
TTGAACCAAGAAACAAAGTGTGACGGGAAAGCCCTTGAAATCACGACGGCCTTATGGAGGGTGGAACAGGAATCAAGGTGTTTTGGTACCGTGAGTGAAACTCGACGAACACAGCACTGANCTTCGGGAAAAACCCGCTTCCAACGAAATGTTTGCTCTCTGGGGAAATCCTTTCAAAACTGCAGCGGCAATGGAACGAAAAGGCCCAAAACACGTCCTTCAGAAACAACACCGTACAGGGACGGTCTTAGCACTATCATCACCCTTCGTGAA
>NW_023194891.1:1083-1322 GCF_002007445.2 Ailuropoda melanoleuca
CACGACGGCCTTATGGAGGGTGGAACAGGAATCAAGGTGTTTTGGTACCGTGAGTGAAACACGACGAATACAGCACTGAGAAAGACAATTCGGGAAAAACCCGCATCCAACGAAATGTTTGCTCCCTGGGGAAATCCTTTCAAAACTGCGGCGGCAATGGAACGAAATGGCCCAAAACACGTCCGTCAGAAACAACACCGTATAGGGACCGTCTTAGCACTATCATCACCCTTCGTGAA
>NW_023194892.1:0-7046 GCF_002007445.2 Ailuropoda melanoleuca
GGAAACGGTACCTGTTCTCAGGGAGTTTGTTGTCTGTCAGTTTTTACTCGTGGCAGCCGCCAGCTGTTAACACACAATTATTTTAATGGTATCTATAGTAAAGACAAAGTGCAGGCATGGCTGCAGATGGTTAGTCTGGTCTCACTTTTGTCTTTGTTGTTGTGACATTTTTTGGTGCTATCTTCAGAGAGTCTCATCTTTTAGGCTCTCACTTCTCTGACAGGATATCGCATATCCCACAGTGCGTCCCTGGCTTACTGAGGTTTCTATAGGTATAAGAAAAGAAATTCTCACAGTTCGGGGACACAGCACACTTCAACAAGGCTTGCCATGGCAGAACTTATGGGAAGGAAAATAAGACTGGACGTTTGATATTTGACTTAGGGTTCTAGAAAGAAGGACTGTTACACCGGTGTAGGCTGACTGGGGGCCTGCTATTACAGCCCCAGGGCCTCGAGGGAAAGCATGAGGGAGATCTGCAGGCACCAAGGAAGGATCTCCAGGGATGGTGATCACCATGGTGAAGGGCAGCCCTGAAGAAACCCTCTCTCTCCCTCTGTTCCTCTCCCATTTAAATTTTTTTCTGATTGCAAAAGTAATAAAGATTTCTTAATAAAAATTTAAAACAGAGAAGATAATGAGAAAGTGGAATTTCCCTGGATAATTACTGTTAACTGTGTGGCATATATCAAAAATATTGCTTGCATGTTTGTTCTTTCACTCATCTACCAAATACTCGTTGAGGCCTACTGTGTGCAAGAGGATGTGGACAGAATGTTGCACAAGAGCCAGACAGATCCCAGCCTTTATAGAGCTTACATTGTCGTGAAGGAGAAAGGCAGCAAAAAAGGTAGTGTTTAAATATACAGTAACATTTCAAGGGGTGCAAAATGGTATAAAGAAAAATAAAGCAAGGTAGTCTTAAACATAAGACAACACGCTCCAAAAGGAGTCCCTTATGTTAAGCCCTACTTTGCCAAACCAAGACCTAACTTAATTACGGCTTCAGCTCTCCCAGAAATGGAGTCTTAAACCACTCGTTCAAGAATTGCCTGATCAGCACTACTGAGGTAATCTGCCTGACAGACCCTTGCCATCCCCAAAGGAAAGAGACCAGACAATAACCAGCCTGCTTTTTTGCCCAGTGTAACTTCCTTGTTCGTTCCCACTTCTGCCTGTAAAAGCCTTTCATTCTGTGCAGCTCCCTCCTCCAAGCTCCTATCTGCTGGATTAGATGCTGCCTGATGCAGGAATTGTTGAATAAAGCCAATAAGATCTTTAAAATGCACTCAGTTGAATTTTTGGTTTTTTGTAACAGCAGGTAATGCAGTTGCATGTAAAGCACCTGAAAACAAGCTATACTGTAGTGTAAAACATTTTTGTCTCTGGCAGGAGAATAAGGCTTTTTCACAGCAGGACAATTCTGCCAACATCCTCATGATTTTTTGTTTTCTTCTCTGGGAACAAAGAGACATTTATGGATTGCTCTTGTGTATTTTATTAAAGCCTTAACTTTTTCAATTCTGTTGAGTGAAATTACCCCCAATACTCGCTGTGTTCAAATAAGATTTTGAAGATTGATCTTCGGGTTTTCACGTGTGAACTAAGAAGAATTTAACCAGCAGTTTGTCTTGGGGAATGAATCCTGGCTTTACTGTTTTGTTCATTCTGAGAGAATATGAGATAGCATATATGTTGTGCAAACCTTTATATGTTATATATTACATATATATTTTATGTACCAAGTTGCCCCTTGAACAACATGGGGGATAGGGATACCTAACCCCGTGCAGTCAAAAAACTGTAACTTTTGACTCCATGAAACTTAACTACCAATAGCCTACTGTTAACCAGAAGCCTTACTAATAAACAGTTGATTAACACATATTTTCTATTTTATGTGTATTATACACTGTATTCCTACAGAAGGTAAGCTATATATAAGAAAATGATATGAAGAGAATCATAAGAGAAAAGGTAGCAGGGGTGGCTATATTAATATCACTATATTTCAGAGCAAAGAATATTACAAGAGATAAAGAAAATCATTTCATAATGACAGCTCAGTTAATCAAGAGGGCATACAACTTGGAATATTTGTATATGTAATTGACAGAGCTTCAAAATCCGTAAAGCAGAAATAGAACTGTGAGGAAAATAGATACATCCATGGTTATAGCCAGAGATTTCAACAAGTGATAGAAGTAGGAGGCAGAAAACCAGCAAGGATGTAGCTGACTTCAATGGCACTGTCTACCAACTCCACTTGATTCACAGTCTGTCCAGCAAAGGCGGGTAGAGACATGTTCTCTTCAAGTGCACATCAAACCAGATAGATCATATTCTAGGCCATAAAACAAGTCTCAAGAACTTTAAAAGAATTTAAGTCATGCAAAGTCTGTGTTCTGACCATAAGGAATTAAATTAGAAATCAGTAAAAACAAGATGTCTGGAAAATCCCGAAATGTTTGAGAAGTGAACAACACACTTTTGAATAAGCCATGGGACATGGAAGAAATCCAAGAGGAAATTAGAAAGTAGTCCAAACTGAATGAAAATAAAGACATTGTATGTTCCTAAAGCATCCTTAGTTTATAGCACCAAATAAAGCCCATAGGAAGGAAGAAAGGTCTTCGATGACTTCAGTCTCCATATTAAGAAACCAATAAACAAGAAGTGGGAATTAAACCCAAAGTAAAACAAAAAAAAACATAATAAAGATCAAAAGAGAAATCAAAGAAATCGAAAGTGAAAATAGTAATGTTAATAGCAGGTTTAATCTGTAATAGGCAAAATGGGAAATGGTCCAGGGTGCCTGGCTGGCTCATTCGGTGGAGCATGTGACTCTTGATCTTGGGGCTGTTGAGTTTGAGCCCCATATTGGATGGAGAGATTAATTAAAAATAAAACCTTTAAACAAAGAAAACACATCCAATACCCATCAGCAAGTGTGTGTAAAAACGAGTTGCATAGCCACACAGTGGAATATTACTCAGCAATCAAAATGAATAAACTTGGACCACAAAGGATACTGAAGGCAGTGAAATGACTGCAGTATACTATAGCAGTAGATACCTGTCATTATAAAGTTGTCTGAACTCTTAGAATGTACAACACCAGGAGCGAACCCTGAAGTAAGTGGATTCTGGGTGGTAAAGATGTGTCAGTATTGCTTCATCAGTTGTAACAAAGGTACCGCTCTGGTGCTAGGTGTTGATTGTAGGGGAGGCTGTGCATGTGTGTGGGGCAGAGGTCTGTGATAAATCTCTGTACCTTCTGTTCAGTTTTGCTTTGAACCTAAAACTCTAAAAAATAAACGTTTTTTTTTAAAAGAATGATACAGGCAATAATGAACAAACAAAGGAATCTCAAAGTAATTATGCTGAGTGAAAGAAGCCAGTCAAAAGATACCCATTTATATGAAATTATCCTATAGTTGCAGACAGTAGATCTGTGATGGGGGTGGGGAGTGGGGACCAGAGAAGAGCAGGAGGGAGGAATTTAAAGGGGCAAGATGAACTTTTGGGGTGATGGTGTGTTCACTATCTTGATTGTGGTGATGGTTTCAGAAGTGTTTACATGTGTTAAAACTGATAAAATCATACACTTTAAATATTTGCAGTTCGTATCAATCAATTCTTTTTCAGAGTTGTTTATAAAACAAAACAAATGTTATAGAGCTTTTATGTGAGCATTTTGAAAGAAATTTTTTTCCCCAGCTTTCATTCTCACCTGTGTACTTGCCACCACCCGGAACTTCTGTGGGTATGGCTGCCACTAGCCTTTGGGATTCTGAGCATAGTTGGGTGATCTGAAACCCTAAGGAGAAAACCCAGGAGAAGTGAATTTTATAATTTTTCATTATAAAAATTTCCTAGATATCTGACAGTATTTGATTCATTCCAAATGAGTATTCAGTTGAATAGGAAGAATGGACCAGACTTTGAGGCCTAGGACCTGAGCTCATTCCCCAGCTGAGGCCTTACCTTGAGCAAGTTATTTTAATAGCTATGAGCTTAGTTTCCACATCTGTATACCGGTAGTGTTATCTGTCCTGCCTACTTCACTGAGTTGTACTAAGATTGCAACAAGATCACATCAGCATTATGCAAGTATACAGTAGCATAATGCTTTTCTCTCTCTGTCTACTTTATCTTCTTTTTCTGTTAATTTAAAAGAAGTTCACAAGAGACACCTACTTTACATGGTAATTTGTTTTCCCAGTATTTATGTGTTTCTTTGAGATACTGAATTACCTATATTGCTAATACATGTTCAGTCCTTGTATTTTTGCTTTGCATTGCCACAGGTTTCAGAACCTTCGCAGATACCTTTGTTTGCTGTGAAAATAGGTTTGCAAAGCTGGTAGTTTCTTGTTCTAGTTAGTATGGAATGCTTAGTTCTGATAAATCCAGAGCTAGACAAGCAGAATGCTGCTTGAGTGAGCAGCTAAATGAAAGGGGAGCTATACTGATTTCCCAAATGAGACAGCCTTTTGGAAATATTTTTTATTGTGGAAAAATATATGTAACAGTTTACCATTTGTAAATGCACAATTCCATGGGATTAAGCACATCCACAAGTTGTGCAGCCATCACTACTCCCCACCTCTAGAACTGTTTTGTCTTCCAGAACTGAAATTCAGTATGCATTAAATGCTAACTCCCCCCTCCCAACCCCAGCCCCTGATGACAACTGTTAAACTTGCTGACTACTGTAGGTTCCACATAGAAGTGGAATTCTAGAACATTTGTCCTTTTGTGTCTGGCTTATTTCGCTTCACATGAGGTCTTCGAGGTTCATCTGCGTTGTGACACATGTCATAATTTCCTTTTTAAGGTTGAATAATATTCCGTTGTGTGTACATACCTCATTTTCTTTGAGACAGCTTTATTTTTATTAGCAATGAGGAGAGTTTTTTAAAAATTTCTATGTTTGCACTGTTGATAAAATAGAAAAGCAATGTATTAAAAAAGAGAGAGGGACGCCTGGTGGCTGAGTTGGTTAAGCGGCTGCCTTCAACTCTGGTCATGATCCCAGGGTCCTGGGATTGAGTTCCGCCTCAGGCTCCCTGCTCAGCGGAGAGCCTGCTTCTCCCTCCCCCTCAGCCCCTGCTCGTGCTCTCTGTCTCTCTATCTCTTTCTTGAATAAATAAATAAAATCTTAAGGGAAAAAAAAAAAGGAGAACAGTGTATTGATTTTTGTCAATGTGTACCTTCCCACCATTTGTGCTTTAGCTCTTATCGCCATCAAAAATCAGGACTTGTGCTGTTCTGACTCGGGCCAGGAAGAGCAAAACCCTGTATGCGATGCTGAAAAGATGTCATTACACTGGCCCCATTTAGGGAATGAGGCCAGAAGTTTATCTTCTCGTTCGTAACCGGTACTGCTTCCATAAATGAAAGAGAGGATACAGGAATAAGAGCCCTAAAATGGAATCTGGGTGTTTCTAGAACCAGTTTTGTCCTGAAACCAGGACAAAAGAGGATACAGGAATAAGAGCCCTAAAGAGAGGATACAGGATACAGGAATAAGAGCCCTAAAATAGAATCTGGGTGTTTCTAGAACCAGTTTTGTCCTGAAACCAGGTCCTTGTTGGACCAAAGCAGACAGAAAACAGGACCACAGGTGTGAAGAGGAAGGCAGGAAAGGTGGAGGAAGCCCATGGTGCCATTCCTGAGGAGCAGGAGTTCCCAATACTGGCTTGGGGTTCATGGTAGTTTTGAACTAAATTTTTGCTGTGTGGAAGGGAAATGAAAAAATAAGGACAGTGTAAAGAGTATGTGATAAAGGTTAATTTGTAAAGTGTGTGAATTCTGAGACAGTGTCCTTTGTATCTTTTTTGGTGTTAAAATATTCTTATCAGATTAGCTAGTTTTAGAAATCCTTACATGGTAAAATTAAAAACTTGGCAACACTGTGTCAGTCCTCATTTTGCAGAAGATTTTGCTAATTCATGACCTACAAAAATCTAGGAATCGGTCTTTAGTGGGGCGGAGTTGGGGAGGGCAGGTAGGGGTAGGTTGAGGGGTGAATTGAGTCTGCTGCTGACTCCAGGTTGTGACTCTACTTATGAGGGCTGGTCACAGTGCGATCCTGAGATCCGATGCGTGGCTGCCACCACTTAGGTGCAGCAGGCAGGTATGGGTCCTTCGTGCTTAAATGCCTGTGTTGACCCAGGGGGCCTGTGTGTAGGAGCGGAGGCTGCCACACCAGGTCTTGGTCCGTGGCCCCTCAACAGTAGTAGGAAGGTTGTGTTTGCAGAGCTTTTAAAGCAACGGTCTTCCTGATTCACCTGCATCTCTTGTGTCCCAGACTCCCCTGTCTTTCAGAAACAGCATTTGGCAAGTTGGTATTTGCTGATGATGGGCAAAAAGAAGATGAAGGAGAGTGTTGAGGCAGAACAGTCCCGAAGAAGTAAAGACAGGAAAAGGGAACAGTCAATAAACGTAGGCACAGGAAGAATTTATAAAAATAACATCAGTACTTCGTACCAGATAGCATCCTCTCCAGCACTTTGCATGCATTAACTTACGAAATGTTCACAACTACCTCCTGAGGTGGGGTGCGTTATCCCAGATGAGGAAACTGTGTCACACATAGTCTGTAGCTTGTCTGTGGTCCCACGGCCATCGCAGGCCTTGCCAGGCAGGCCCCAGGGCCTGCGTCCTAGCCACTGTGCTCCTGCCTGTGCTGGGGCTGTCTCTTGTACACGTGCTATTAGAAGAGGGAAACAGCGTAGGTTGAAAATACTGGGCCAGTGTCTCAGGAGGGAAACCAGGGCTTCAACCAGGGCGTTGCTTTCCTTCTCTGACTGCATTAGCGGCCACAGCACAGTGCTAAGGGGTGGGCTTCTGCGGTCACAGGCCTGCCGCAGAGCCTTTCCTCGGGTTGATGGCCTCCTTTGGGACCTTCTCAGTAGCTTAGCACCTCCCATCTTGTCAGTTTTGGAGTCGCTGGCAGGGTCTGGGTCCCTGCTGCAGAGGCTGTGGGGAAACCAGACCTCCAAGGAGAGCATTGTATGAAACTCACCTTGTCAGCCCCTT
>NW_023194893.1:0-201 GCF_002007445.2 Ailuropoda melanoleuca
ATCAAGGTGCTTTCTTACCGTGACTGAAATAAGATGAACACAGCACTGAGAAACAGAATTTGGCCAAGCCACCCTCCAATGCAATGTTTGCTTCATGGGTAAATCCTATCAAAACTGCTGGTGACAATGTAACGAAAATGCCTAAAACATTTCTGTCAGAAACAACACTGTGCAGTGGCCGTCTTAGCACTATCATCATCC
>NW_023194893.1:347-623 GCF_002007445.2 Ailuropoda melanoleuca
AAGTTCAAGAAGTTCGAGGACTCAGCGCCCTTCTTATTGGTATTAAAGAAGAGCGTCCAGGAAAACACCTCCAGCTAACATCCGCGTTTTCAATTGTGACCCAGAATCCCCATTGGTTGAATGTGCCTTCGAAGTATCCAGCACTTAGAACCAAGAAACAAAGTGCGAAGATAAAGCCCATGAAGTCACAGTGGCCTTATAGACCGTGAAACAAAAATCAAGCTGCTTTTTTCTGTTAGTGAAACACGATGAACACAGCACTGAGAAACAAAATTT
>NW_023194894.1:0-5443 GCF_002007445.2 Ailuropoda melanoleuca
AAGAACTGGGATGATCGGTAGGGGAAGAAAGGGATAAAGAAAAGGGGGGTAATCAGAAGGGGGAATGAAACGAGAGACTGTGGACTATGAGAAACAAACTGAAGACTTCAGAGGGGATGGGTTGGGGAATGGGATAGACTGGTGATGGGTAGTAAGGAGGATACGTATTGCAAGGTGCACTGGGTGTTATACGCAACTAATGAAGCATCGAACTTTACTTCGGAATCCGGGGATGTACTGTATGCTGATTAACATAATATAATAAAAAAATCATTAAAAATAAAAATAAAAAAAATAAAATAAAATCTTAAAAAAAAGAAGCTGTGGTCCATATATACAATGGAATATTACTCAGCTATCAGAAAGAACGAATTCTCAACATTTGCTGCAACATGGACGGCACTGGAGGAGTTAATGCTAAGTGAAATAAGTCAAGCAGAGAAGGACAATTATCATATGATTTCTCTCANCTCATCTATGGAACATAAGAACTAGGATGATCGGTAGGGGAAGAAAGGGATAAAGAAAGGGGGGGTAATCAGAAGGGGGAATGAAACATGAGAGACTATGAACTGTTAGAAACAAACTGAGGGCTTCAGTGCAGAGGTGATGGGGGATTGGGATAGACTGGTGATGGGTAGTAAGGATGGCACGTATTGCATGGTGCACTGGGTGTTATATGCAACTAATGAAGCATAGATCTTTATATTGGAAACCAAGGATGTACTGTATGGTGACTAACATAATATAATAAAAAATCATAAAAAAAAGAAGTTGTGGTCCATATATACAATGGAATATTGCTCAGCTATCCGAAAGAACGAGTTCTCAATATTTGCTGCAACATGGCTGGCACTGGAGGAGATAATGGTAAGTGAAATAAGTCAAGCAGAGAAATACAATTATCATATGATTTCTCTCATCTATGGAATATAAGAACTAGGAAGATCAGTAGGGGAAGAAAGGGATAAAGAAAGGGGGGGTAATCAGAAGNTTCAGAAAGGGGAATGAAGCATGAGAGACTCTGGACTCTGAGAAATAAACTGAGGCCTTCAGATGGGAGGAGGATGGGGGAATGAGATAGTCTATTGATGGTTAGTAAGGAGGGCACATTTTGCATGGTGCATTGGGTGTATACACAACTAGTGAATCATCGAACTTTACATCATAAGCCAGGGATGTATTGTGTGTGACTAACATAACATAATAATAATAAAAAAAGAACTTCTCAAACTCAATAAACGAGAAACAAATAAACAAATCATAAAATGGTCAGAAGAGATGAACAGACACTTTTCTATTGAAACATACAAATGGCTAACAGACACATGAAAAAATTTTCAAAATCATTAGTCATCAGGGAAATTCAAATCAAAACCACACTGAGATACCACCTTACACCAGTTAGAATGGCAAAGATAGACAAGGCAAGAAACAACAATTGTTGGAGAGGATGTGGAGAAAGGGGATCCCTCCTACANTTAGGGAGGATGTGGAGAAAGGGGATCCCTCCTACATTTCTGGTGGGAATGCAAATTAGTACAGCCACTCTGGAAAACAGTGTGGAGGTCCCTTAAAAAGTTAAAAATTGAGCTACCCTATGACCCAGCCATTGCACTACTGGGTGTTTACCCCAAAGATACAGACGTAGTAAAGAGAAGGGCCATATGCACCCCAATGTTCATAGCTGCATTGTCCACAATAGCCAAATCATGGAAGGAGCCGAGATGCCCTTCAACAGATGACTGGATTAAGAAGTTGTGGTCCATATATACAATGGGATATTACTCAGCTATCAGAAAGAACAAATTCTCAACATTTGCTGCAACATGGACGGCACTGGAGGAGATAATGCTAAGTGAAATAAGTCAAGCAGAGAAAGACAATTATCATATGGTTTCTCTCATCTATGGAACATAAGAACTAGGAAGATCAGTAGGAGAAGAAAGGGATAAAGAAAGGGGGGTAACCAGAAGGGTGAATGAAGCATGAGAGACTCTGGACTCTGAGAAACAAACTGAGGACTTCAGATGGGAGGGGGGTGAGGAATGGGATACGCTGGTGATGGGTGGTGGGGAGGGCATGGTGCACTTGGTGTTATACGGAACTAATGAATCATCGAACTTTACATCAAAAACCAGGGATGTACTGTATGGTGACTAACATAATATAATAAAAATATCATTAAAAAAAGGAGCTGGGCAGTTAACTGAGCCAGAGAGGCACCCACAATTATCTTTAGTTTAAAATTTTCACTTGGGGGAGTAGAAAAGATACTGAAAATTTGATAAAACCCTGTGTAATAGTAATTTTTAATTTTCAATACTGATTTCAAAATCATTATCCTTATCAATAATTAAATTATGTTACTCTATTTTTATTATACTAATAGAATAAATAAAAATATTGAAATAGTATTGGTGAGTCTGTTGGGAAAGAGTTACAGTTTGATACCAATGTGGCACTGTAGAACATGAGCTTTAAACTATTCACAATTATAGGTAGATATTTTAATTTCTAAGAATTATAAGTAAGGACAATAAATCATATGAATAAATAATGCTTATTGAAATAATACTTTAATTTGTCTCAGTTTTATCAAACTGTTATTGTCAAATAAAAATGTATATATTTAAGGTTTACAATGCGATATTTTGACAAATGCATACATTGTTAAATGATTATCACAATCAAGCCAGTTAACATATCAATGACTCACAGAGGTACCATTTTTGTGTGTGTGTATGTGTACCATGAGAGCACCTAAGATCAACGTAGCCAATATTATATGTATCTCTCTCTCTCTCTTTTTTTTTTTTTTTTAGTTTCGGAGGTAGAATTTAGTGATTCATCAATTGCATATAACACCCAGCATTCATTACATCAAGTGCCTTCCTTAATGCCCATCACCCAATTATCTCTTCCCCCCACTCTCCTCCCCTCCAGAAACCCTCAGTTTGTTTCCTAGAGTTCAGCATCTCTTATGGTTTGCCTCCTTCTCAATTTTCATCTTATTTAATTTTTCCTTCCTTTCCTTTTTGTTTATCTGTTTTTTTTCTTAAACTCCACATGAGTGAAGTTATATGGGATTTGTCTTTCTCTGACTGACTTGCTTCACTTAGTCCAATACCCTCTAGTTCCATCCCTGTAGTTGCCAAGATTTTGTTCTTTAAAAAGAAAAGATTTTTACTTCCAGTGAGGGAGACAACCCATGAGAGACTCTGGACCCTAGGAAACAAAGTGAGGGTTTCAGAAGGGGAATAGGGCAGCCAGGTGATGGGAAGGCACATGTTGTGATGGGCACTGGATGTTATATGCAACTAATGAATCATTGAACCTTACATTGAAAGCTAATGATGGCTATATGTTGGCTAACTGAACATAATAAAAAATTTAAAGACGATTTTATTTATTTATTAGAGAGAGGGAGAGCACATGTGGGAGGGAGGGGCAGAGGTAGGGGGAGAAGCAGACTCCCTGCAAGGCTCACTCCCAGGACCCCCAATATCATGAGCCACCCCGGTGCCCCAAGATTTCATTTCTTGTGATGACCACGAAAAAGAATATGTATCTATTACTACATATCAATATGGCACCTTTTTCAATGATCAGTCGACTGTATGTGTATGGATTTATTTTGGATTTCTCTTTTCTGTTCGATTGGTCTATATGTTTGCCTTTATACAAGCACCATACTATTTTGATTACTGTTGATTTTGATATCAGGAAGTGTGATGCCTCCAGTTTGTCTTGGCTGTCAAGATTGCCTTGGCTATTTGGGGTTTTTTCTGATCCATATGAATTTCAGGAATTTTTTTCCTTTTCTGTATCTGTAAAGCATACCACTGGAATTTTGATAGGGATTTCATTAAATGGATAGACCACTTTGGATAATATGGACATTTTTACAAAGTTAATACTTCTAATCCATGGACATGAGATGTCTTTCCATATGTCTTTTAAAATTTCCTTCATCAATATTTTATAATTTTCAGTGTACAAGTCTTTTTTGTCTTTGCTTAAGTATTCCTAAGTATTTATTTTTTGGATGCTATTGTAAATGGAATTGCTTTCTTAATTTCCTTTTCTCACAATTCATTGTTAGTGTATGGAAACATCACTGATTTGTGTGTTGATTTTGTACCCTACACATTTGCTGAATTCATTCATTATTTCTAATAGTCTTTTTGTAGAATCTTTGGTGTTTTCTGCCGATAAGATCATGTCATCTGCAGAGGTAATTTTACTACTTCTTTTCTTATTTGGATACCTTTTATTTCTTTTTCTTGAATAATTCATCTGATTAGGACTTCTCTTATTGTGTTGAATAGAGGTGGCAAGTGTGGGTATCCTTTCTTTGTTCCAGATCTTAATGGAATAGCTTTCAGTTTTTCTCACCATTAAGTGCCATGTTAGCTGTGGGTTTGTTATATATGCCCCTTATTGTGTTGAGGTAAGTTCCTTTTATACAAAATTTGTTCAGTTTTTAACACAAAAGGGTGTTGAATTTTGTCATATGCTTTTTAACGATCATGTGGTTTTTTTATACTCTATAAGGTTAATGTGCTGTACCATGTTGATTGATTTGCATATATTCAATTATCCTTGTATCTCTGGGGTAAATTCTTGTTGTTATTGGTATATAATTCTTTCAATGTGCTGTTGAGTTTGGTTTGATAATATTTTTGTCAAGTATTTTTGCCTCATGATGGAAGTGAGCTTGTAGTTTTCTTGCAGTGTCTTTGTCTGACTTTGGTATCAAAATTATGCTAGCCTTGTAAAATGAGTTTGGAAGTGTAAACCTCTTCTCCTTCTTCTTCTTCTTCTTTTGAGGGGGGAGAACTTAAAGATGATTAATATTAAATATTTGATAGAATTCACCAGTCAAGCCACCTGGTCCTGGACTTTTTGTTGTTGTTGGTTTTTTGATTGCCGATTCAATCTTATCTTCTATTGGTCTTTTCATACGTTCTGTCTCGTCTTATTTCAGTCTTGGTAGGTTTTATGTTTCAAAGAACTTTTTTTTCATTTGCATTTTATTTATTTTTTAAATTTATTTATCTTTTTTATTTTTTATATTAATATATTATGTTTCAAAGAACTTATTTCTTACAGATTGTTGAATTATTGGTATGTAATTTTTTTAATTTTAAATTTATTTATTAATTTTTTTAAAGTTCCATGATTTATTACTTGCATATAACACCCCATGCACCATGCAATACATGCCATCCTTACTACCCATCACCAGCCTATCCCATTCCTGCTCCCCGCCCCGAAGCCCTCAGTTTGTTTCCCAGACTCCATAGTCTCTCATGGTTCCTGCCCCCTTCTGTTTACCACCCTTTTCTTCATCCCTTTCTTCTCCTACAGATCTTCCTACTTTTTATGTTCCATAAATGAGTGAAACCATATGATAATTGTCTTTCTCTGCTTGACTTAT
>NW_023194895.1:0-816 GCF_002007445.2 Ailuropoda melanoleuca
AACAAATAATTGTATTACTAATGACAACTGCCATTATAATAAATGCATAAGAAATTGGACAGGGAGGGGCATCTGGCTGGCTCAGCTGACAGTCTTGATCTCAGAGTCCTGAGTTCGAGCCCCACAGGGGAGAGAGTACTTTAAAAAAGAAGAAGAAGAAATTGCACAGGGAACAAATACCCAGAGGACTCCAAACCACGGAGACAGGACAAAGGTGAGGAGGGTGCAAGAAACGTTTGTGCAGCTCTAAGCAGGGAAGGAATCTCGCCTAAAACAGACTGCAGTAAGTGGGAAAAACCAAGCCTTGTTCTTCCAGCTACTATGAGCCCTGCCCCTAGGAAAGCACGAAGTCCTTTCCCTTCTAAAATTGTAAGATTCCCTGTTCTTACAACACAGAGGAGGCTCTATCCCAGGGAGATTTCTACTCTGTTCAACAATAGATAATTGTAAAGCACTTGGCTAGGCCCCATGTTGCTACAACATAGTATCAGAGTCACTGTGGTTAGAAAAATAAAAGTATAAGAGCAGTGATAGCAGCTTGACAATCAAGGCACATCACGAACTGCCTTCTTCACAGTTTGGGGGGGTGGAAATGATGTGGGAAGGAGAATGGGCGTTGGGGGGAGGAACTGAAACCTGGCTTGGGGCCTAGGAAGGCAGGGAGTGAGTTCCACTCGCACTTGAAAAGTCTGGTTGTGGCCCCAGGGATAATTCAATCATTCTATTTCCTCCAAAACAAAGTGATGCGAACTGGGCTAACAGCCCACAGCCTACCAGAATTTGAATACTCGAATGCCTTTAGGAGTCAAGCCAGTT
>NW_023194896.1:0-784 GCF_002007445.2 Ailuropoda melanoleuca
TGTTGTTGTTGTTTTCCTTTTTAGGTAAAACATTTTAGGTAAAACATCAAAATTGAAGTGAAATAGTTTCATCATTTGTGCTAATTGATATGCTGGTCATTGGTGAGAACTGGCATTACAGAGGGATGAATGGTGATTGGGTGAGCCATGGCAATTCCATGCTCTTTGCCAGTGCTCAGTTTAGGAGTAAGCATTGTTTTGGCCAAGGAGAGGTAAGGGGGGATGGGCCGGAGGCAGCATGGAAGGATTTCTTAGCCAAACTAAAGGAAGGAAAGCCGCCAGAAAACTTGTGTGTTCTGCTCTGTACTTGGTGACTTTCAGCGGGTTTGTGATGGCCAGAGCTGCGGCATCCATCTTGGGACCATGAAACTCCAGGTTTAAGGATGAAGGACGTGGTGCCTGATGACTGTGTGGAGCTGCCAGAGCATTTGGAGGCTGCCCTCTTTTGGGCATCTTGTTGAGTACAGAGCCTAACAGTCTGTCTGTTGGCCTCTGAGGGTCACATGTTTGTCATGTATAGCCGGAAGCATTGTATGGTAGAATTTGACATCTGGTTCCCAAAACAAATGAAAACGGGGAAAAAATCTGGATGTCTACTTACTTTAAACATGCATGATACCAAATTTTTTTAACATACTTTTTTTTTTCTCTCTCTATAAATGCTTAGCTAGCTTGGCAAAATAATTTCATTTAATGTTCATGCAAATTTACTGCTCTAAGTTACTCCAGAAATCAAGCCAGATGAGTTTGGGAGAGCCTGAGAATCTTAAATAAATACATGACA
>NW_023194897.1:0-724 GCF_002007445.2 Ailuropoda melanoleuca
AACACAAAAAATGTTTTATCACATTTTAAAACATACTATATATTGCTTATGTATGGATGCATAAGGAAAACCTGCCCATCAATGATAACCACCAAATTCAGGAGAATCAAGGCAGGAAGGGAATGGAAGCTGGGAGGAGGACACGGGGAATTTCACCAGTAGCTGTGAATCTTTTCCGTAAAGTGGGTAGAGGGCACATGAGTGTTTGTTAAAATATTCTTCACACTTTTTTGTACGCCTAAGATATTTCATTACTTTTTAAGAGCTTTATAAAAAAGAGAGAGAGAGAAATCTGAAAGTAGAAGACATTAAGCAGGGACTATAGTAATCAGTGAAGTTTTCACCAAGAAAATCCAGATTAGACCAAAGGCCAACCATTCACCTTTCACCCCACAAAACCAAATCAGATTCAAACCTGTGTAAACATCTCCATGATAGCAAGATCAGGTGGAAAGGATGCTTAATTACCCCTCACCAAATTTTAATCAGAGTGGTTCATGAGTTTCCCTGACACTGCTATAAAAAAGGATGAGCTCTTAAACCATAAAGTGATTGTAAAGAGTCTTAAAATNAGTGTCTTAAAATTATCATAAGGAACATTACCTATACAGCTTTGACAGGCGATCAAAAATCAAGTTCTTCACAATGCAATTATCCAGTTTTCCCCTCTGTTTCCTCTGTCTTCCACTCATAGCATTTGCCATTGCCATAGTTTTAGCTTTGT
>NW_023194899.1:0-644 GCF_002007445.2 Ailuropoda melanoleuca
TCACTAAACATTCCTTATTGCTAAATTCAGTAAAACTCAAAACACGTGGAATTGGGACTGTGAGTTATCGGCGCTTTACTGTTGATTTAAATTCTACTTTTATTAAAGGACAATAGAGATTCCAGCCGGCTGGTGAAAGTTGGGTTATTTGGAATTGCAAAGCAGTATCAGCTTAAGGAGGCTCCGCCATATAGACCCAGTGATTACATTTCATAAAAGAGATCAGCAACTGACACAGAGAGAACTTTACTGTCTCTAATAGTTGCTAAACATAGGAATGAGGTTGAGAGAAATTTTGCTGTCTTTTATTTTATTTTACTTTAAGAGAATACAATGACCTCAAACATTCACTCACCCACCAAAACAAACATGTCAGTCATCATTATTCCATCTCTTTTTCCTAAAGAGATGAATTGTACAAGGTTCCTGGATTAACATAGACAACGGTGTGACTATGTTTTGCTTTCTATATAAAACTAGATGTCTGAGACCCGTTTAGGCTTTTTACCTCAATGACACTTTTCACAAGTACCAGTTATTATATCACTATGTTCATAAAATAAAAAGTCTCTTGTTGGAAAATGTAGCTGTACTATATACGTCCTAAAGGGGGAAAAAAGAATGCTGATTTCCTAAATTATTCA
>NW_023194900.1:0-796 GCF_002007445.2 Ailuropoda melanoleuca
TTGTCAGACATATGTTGTGATTCTATCTGTTGCACTTAATTGTGTGTACTTTTGAACATTTAAATAATGTATGTATTTGTTGTCTCATAGTTAAAATGACTATAATAATACCATTTGTTAGGACTACGGTGAGGTTCTGATATGAAGGTACATGTAAAACACTTGAAATAGTGCCTGATGCTATTCTCAATGTTGGTTTGAAAAACTAGATTGGACACTTTTGGTAACAAGGAATTTTAAATGACTTAAAATAGGTAGGACCCAGCCAATTATACTGAGTGCCTGTGATGAAGCTAATTCTGTTCCAACTTAGGGAGCTTCGGATCCTTTTTAAGAGGAAATGACTCATATCTTTTTCCTGGTGCCCATTTCACATTTTGATCTTAGTAAATTATTTGGGTTTGAACCTGGCTTGATATAAAGATATAAACTCCTTGAACATAGAGACTTACCATTTCTTGTTCATTGCTATGTACTCAATATGCGAAAGATGTTGTTCAATAAATATTTGTGGAATAAAGAATAAATGTCTTTGGGGAAAAACCTGGCTAATGTGATAGTTTCATGTATCATTAGTGCTAGAGATGGGCAAATTAACTCATGCAATAACAGTTGTGAGAAATAAACAGAAAGGTAGCTAAAATTAAGAATTTTCATAGAAAGGACCTTACTATGACATGTTCACTGACATTTCCCACTTTCTCCAATTGCCAGCAGAGATAAGTACAGCATGAGGCTGGAGAATCAGAGCAGCATGTCTGAGTTCCTCCTCCTGGGGCTCCCCATCCGGCCAGAG
>NW_023194901.1:0-606 GCF_002007445.2 Ailuropoda melanoleuca
CCGGGGCTCTGGCTTTGGGGGTGGCCAACCCAGAGTATCTCCTTTGTAAGGACAAGTCCTAAATGGCAGGCCTAGGTCTCTTTGGAAGAGTGGCTGTGCCAACAAGAAAGGCTACAGCTAGCTTCCGGGCTCTGTTGTGACATTATAAAAGCTTGCTACATGTAGATCCTAGCAGTGGTTGCTTTGTCCAGTCAGCTGTTCCTGGGCTGCCTGTATGTAAGTTCTCCCGGTAGACCTATGTCTCAGTTGCTGTCTCTGGGTCTTTTCTTTGGCTTCCGCAGACCATCACCCACCCTGGGCTTAGAGTCTGCTGGGGTGCAGTTAGACAATTGGCAGGCNGACAATTGGCAGGCCAGCCAGGAGGCTGGAAAAAACCCTGTGAGTGCCTAGATGTGGGAAAGGGGGAAATTCCAGGCTGACCATCCATGTTTGGCCTTATAGCTGCAATCGTTGATGGATGGGGCCCACAGTGTGAGTACAAGAACACCTTGAAAATGCTGAAGCATCTAGAGGAAATTCTGACTGACAGGTGTGAGCAGCTGCCTCTGAGGTTGGGTGACCCCTCCTCACAGCTGTTCTTGGGGCAGAAGCAGAATTAGCTGCCTC
>NW_023194902.1:0-1149 GCF_002007445.2 Ailuropoda melanoleuca
AATTGTTAATGTATTGCATTCAAAGAAAAAGGCCCTTGGTTTTGTGTTTGTTTGCCTTTATGCACCATGTCGACCTTGCATTTGCCACAGATGTCCAGCTCGCTCCAGTGTCAGCCAGAGGGGACTGCTGGCTGCTGGTGAACCGTGAGGAGAAACGTCACCTGTTCCTCCAGGGCTACACCTGTTAGAGCATCAGTTCTCAGTAGAAAAATGCCCTAGCACGCTCTCAACATCCCAGGTCGAGGCTGCTTCCTCAGCCGGGTGTCGGAGTGAAGGTGACACCAGCCAGAGCCCCAGACGACCCTTGGTGAGCACACAGGGTGACCTCACAAGATAGTCCTTTGATGCTTTAGTGAGTGAGATCTGCATGTTGTCATTACACTCATCTTGGAGACCTCCTGTCACCGCCCTGTTCCTGCAAAGGGATAGTTATTAAATTGGGCAAAATACTTCAGAGCTGTTGGTGCTAAGCAATCCTGTGACATTTTGGGCACTAGAATAATTGAGCCTTAATGAGGCTTATCGAACGGTAATTTTAAGTTGTTGGAGGAGAGGAAAGATGAGAACCATTTCGAGCAGGTGTAAAACGAAACAAAGAAACAAACAGGAACTGAATGTTTAGGTTACTGTATCTTCAGAAATATACACATCTGCTAACCTTTCCAGAGGGGGAATTAGGGAGGAAAATACCACTTTGAACATCTTACATCACACGGAGATTCAGTAACCGTTCTGCAAGCTCCATTTTTCTGCTTTAACAACAATGAACCCTACATTTTAATGCCATTTTAAGTGTGCTTAAAATGCTCCGTCCTGTTTAGTTGTATGTTAAAATTTTGGGACAATGTATTTTAAGGAAAAACGGATAATAAGAACACTAATGTGTATTTGCATCCCGCTGTTAGCTTTTCAATGCAAGTAAACCATCTTTCGACCTTTTATCATTTGAATTAAGTTTGCCCTTTTTTCTTTTTCCACCCCAGTAATGTTTAGTGAATTCTGGTGCTAAAAAAAAATAATAATAATATAGTGCTATTATCTTCCATGGCAATTTAAAGGGCATCTTGTGTTAGGGAAATATTGAAAACCACGTTGTATAATTTCTGTCACAGCAAGGCAGTGTTAAACACTCTCCAGGACTATAAATGG
>NW_023194903.1:0-4697 GCF_002007445.2 Ailuropoda melanoleuca
GCCATAGAAACTCAGTATGGAGAAGAAAACCAGGGAGGGAAGGGCCTCCAGGTCCTGATTTTCAGATCATGCCTTATCTCCAAGCTCCAACAGGCCTAGAAGAAGGAAGAAATATCGGTCAAGTATGGAATAGGGCGTGGGAGTGGTGGAGAAGAGAGGTCATGGGGGGATTAATGGGGAGGATGGGGCAGAGAAGCACTGGTGATGGTGATGATGGTGAAAGAGACAAGGAGAGATGGTGGAAGTGATGGAGGAGGGAATGGGTGGCAAGTGGAGGTTGATGGTGGGAAGAGATTGAGGTGTGGTGGCAGTGGTGGTGATGGCACAAGTTACAGATCCTGAACACAGAGACCGGGGGTGATTATTTTACATCTTACACCTACTGTGGTTTGGCAAGTTAGTCCCTATGGATCCAGTCCTGGATTCTTCCAACAGATTAACCCAAAAGATTCTAGATAAGCCAGAATCAAAGGAAGCTAGGAAAAGGCTAATGTATGTGACCTCTAAAGAATTAGAATTTACTTTTATTATATCACTTGCAAAGATCAAAGAGATGAATTTACAAGTATTTGTCTTTTTTTTTAATTTTAAGCTTGGATAAAATTAGAAATTGAAATGCTCCATGGTGAGACATATTAGAAATACCATATGTGGGCACATTTATCCTTAATATAAATTGGCCGGGCAAAAGAGTCAGGAAGACAAGTGGTTTCCCACTGCTTCGATAATTTTGGGAGAGAAACACATTTCAGCATCAAGTAAAAAAAAAATAGTACTAGATCTTACTGCCCAGTAAGTGGCAATAAGAAGTGGAGGTTGCATTTGTTACATATATTTTATCTTCTATCCAGGCCTATTATTTGTTGGACCTAATACTTTATGATCATGTTTTCAAAGAGTTACAGAATTAAGAACACTTGTTCTTGAATGGGGTAGGTGCTGTTCTGATAATCTGTCAAGAGACAGTGTGGGAAATTTCTTTATTTCTGCTCTCTCTTTGGATAGTGATTGAATCCTTTTCTCAGATTTACAGCTCAAGGAGAGTTTGATGTGCACAGTTTCCCAAACAACTTCCCGTTTCTAGCAGAGATTTATCTGGTTTGGTCTTGCTATACTGCGCTGGGATCTTATCTTACTCCCCAGTGGCTGTTCATGATACTCTTAACTAATAGAGGACATAACAACATCGACAATAGCAAAAATGGACCCAAAGAAAAACAAAATGTTTTATCCTCTGGCTTCAGCCTGCTGTATCATGCATGTGTTCCCTACTGCCTGCTGCTTCTGGTGTTTTGCTTGTGAGAATGTAATGTAAATCACAAGACCACTCCCTTTCAGCTTTCAAATTCTTGTTCTCCTCCCTTCTTCTCCACCAAACGGTATCCACCCCAATTTGGGTATGAAAATATGTCTTCAAATATCAGTACCTGATCAGGAGAAGGAGTGAGGTAGGTGTTCAGTCTCTGGCACAGAGTGACTACATGAGTCTGAGTTGGGAGTGATGGTGGGGTAAAGGAGACAGTGTATTTTCTTTTGCTTGTTCCAACAAGATTTCATTTGTACATCTGGACTTGTATGTATGTAGTCATCTTCTGATCTCCATAAATGAAATTGAGGAAGGGATCTGTTGATTTTAAAGTATTGATACGTACACATGCTGTCATTTAATCCTGAGTGCATGAGAATTTTTAAGGAGTCTTCATAAATGAATTAGCTTTTACAATCCCAATTGATAACACCTTTCTTCTCAGAAAGCTTTGGGATGCTGTAGGTGTTCTTATGCGTCAGCTTGTCTTCTGTACGTTTATTTCTGCCAATATAATTAAGAAAGTCTTCCCCCTCCCCCAATGCTACACCCAAAAGCCTGGCACAAACAGTTTTGATTATTCTCTGCTTTGCATTATAGTTTCCATTAAACCCTTTTTTAAAAAATGTTAGAGGATATACAGTTAGTTGCCTTGAAGGGAGGCAGAGCTTCTATTTTTTAGGTAAATGGGGTCAAATAATTTAAATAGCCTCAGAGGACCATGAGTTAAGTCTTGCAAAATGCTAATTCCTGAGTTTATCAATTTGGCCTTTTAATGGTTATGTGGGCCAACCCAACATTTTTATTTATTTCCCTCTCTATTTCAAAACATAAAATCCAAGTGATTCTTTGGTGGGGGACTGAATGGAAAAAAATTAAGATTTCTTTCCCCGTTGATTACCTTCTTTTTAGAGTGACCACCTTATAGATTCTGGCCAGACATGACATGATAAGATAAGCCAACTATAAGATCTTCTCCTCCCCAGCTGCATTTCTTTAGCAACCCTTCTGCTGTTTGAACGTGCCTAAGATTTTTTTTTTTTTTTTTTTTTTTGTTTTATTNTTTGGTTGCATTGGCAACTCCAAAGGCTGGTGAGTATGGAAGGAAAAGCTTGTAAAAGGGAAGAGTTTTGTCTGTCTGCATCAAACTAATTCTCTAAGGCTTAGTTTACTTACTACAGTTGGAGAAAAACTTCAAAATATGTGGCGAGAGAGAGCGAGAACTCTCAAATCCCTTGATTGCCCATCTGTTTCATCTAAAAAATCAGGCTAACCTCCCTTGGCCACTGTAATATTTTACCTTGCTTTCCAACTTCAGAACTTCACATAAAGGAGTCAAGAACAGTGTCTGTAACAGAAAAGCTTAGGGCAAAAGAGGCAAAAATATGGGTCACTGACGGGCAGTTGTGAGTTTTTGTTTGTGGCTTTTTGTTTCGTTTTTGCTAGAGGGTAAAATTCAAGTCTCAGGAACTATGTTTTGAAATCTGCTGCAGTGAGACCATCACACTCCTCCCCAAAGACACACTGTGAGTATGACTCACCCATACTTCCTAGATGGAAAACATGGGGAAAAGAGATTAAAGCTGGAATTGACTTTCACGAGGAATTGATCATTTATGTAGTAACTCATTTACTCTCTCCATCTTTAGGGTTAAAGGAAGAAGGGTGGGTTGGTTGACTTTGTGGGCATGCACCCTGTGCAGTCAAGAGTCCACATGTGCAGGGCCTCTTGATTTGTTTAATGCCCTTTTGCCCTCTTCTTAAAATACTAAATATGTTTGTTTTTGTTTTGTTTGTAAATTAAGTAGTTGCTCTTGAGGATACATTGCATATAATGTTTATTTTGACAGTGAAGTGAAAGTGGTTAATAGATGCATTAGACTGGAAAATCTCACATTAGCAGGCACCACTAGAAGTCTGACCACTGGTAGTTGAACCTTTATCCTCTCTGGTAAACTTGGTTAGTGAGTTTATCTAAATCAGTGGCTAAAAAATAGATGATATATTCCTTTTGAGATGTCATGGTTTTTGTTGCGGGGAAAATGAGGAGGAAGTCGAACGAACCAGCCTCCGCACTCCTATTCCTGTTTCAGTGTAAAGAGTGGGTCTTTTTTCTTTTCTGTGTTCAAAAGATCTCTTCATAGGTCAAAAGTCTGTGAATAGTATTCCTGGCAAACAGGACTTGTGGTTGGGAATGAGGGAAAAATAGAGAAATGTAGAGTGCAGTGATTTTCCATAATGAGAGAAGTTTACTTAAAAATTTACACTGGGATGGGGTTGAGGCCGAAAAAGTTATAATGACAAATTAGGAGCCTATCTTGTTTTATTGGGCTTCACTTTAGTATACTTCACAGATCTTGTGTTTTTTACAAATTGAAGGTATGTGGCTTGAGCAAGGCTATCACCACCATTTTTCCAACAGCATTTTTGCTCACTTTGTGTCTGTCATATTTTGGTAATTCTCACAATATTTCAAACTTTTTCATTAGTATTTGTTATGGTGCTTGGTGATCAGTGATCTTTGTTACTTTGTAGTTGTTTTGGGGTACCATGAATTGTGCCAATATAAGACAGTGAACTTAATTGACAAGTGTTGTCTGTGTTCTGACTGCTCCACCGACTGGTCATTCCTTTGTCTTTCTGCCTCTCCTTGCATCCCCCTATTTCCTAAGACACAACAATATTGCAGTTAGGCCATTTAATAACATAGAATGGCCTTTAAGTGTTCAATCGAAAGGAAGAGTTGCATATTTCACTTTAAATCAAAAGCTAGAAATGATTAGGCCTAGTGAGGAAACCACATCAAAAGCCAAGATAGGCTGAAAGCTAGGTCTCTTGTGCCAAATTTAGACAAGTTGTGAATGCAAAGAAACAGTTCTTAAAGGAATTATAAGTGCTGCTCCAGTGGACACACAAATGATAAGAAAGTGAAACTGCCTTATTACTGCTGGGCAGAGAGATTTAGTGGTGTGGATTGAAGATTGAATCAGCCACAACATTCCCTTAAACCAATACCTAATCCCAAGCAAGACTCTAACTCTCTTTAACTCTGCGAAGCCTGAGAGNTGAAGCCTGAGAGAGGTAAGGAAGCTGTAAAGAAAAGTTTGAAGCTAGTGGAGTTTCATGAGACTTAAGGACAGAAACTATCTCCATAACATAAAAATGAAAGATGAATCAGCAAGTGTTAATATTGAAGCAAGTTGTCTGAAAGATCTAGCTAAGATAATCAGGGTGACTACATTAAACAACAGTTTTTCAATGTAGATGAAACAGCCTTCTACTGGAAGCAGATGCTATCTAGGACTTTCATAGGTAGAGAGGAGAAGTCAATATCTGGCTTCAAAGGACAGGCTTACTCTCCTATTAGGGGCTGACACAGCTGGTGAATTTA
>NW_023194904.1:0-569 GCF_002007445.2 Ailuropoda melanoleuca
TCGGCAACTGAAGTCAAAATCAGAAGATCTATTCATTTGTTAAGTGCATACTTTTAGACAATATATTTGAAAATACTGGGTGGTCACTAAATCTGGAAGCAGGTAAACATATAATAAATGATTTATTGGTATTATTGCACATATAGATAATAAATTAATATTATTTTTCCAGTTTCCAGACTTTATAGCTACTCTCAAATCATTTTACCTCATCGTCTCAAGTATATATATTTGAAAGTGATATTTATATGTCTGAGCACGACAGAAAGGCATCTTAGAATTACTTGGTGAACGTATATGTTAAGTAGCTATATAAACCACAAGAAAGGAAGTACATTTTTCATTCTGAATAACATTTTGAGTTGATTTGAGCATACTCTAGAATGAATAACTGCGTAAGGCCATTGGTATGTATATAGCTTTTTTATTTAATGTGAAAAGGGGCTAGGTAATTTAATGTCACAGGGTTGGCCAGCTCATCTTGCATTTTACATACACATTTAAATAAATATATGCATAGATACACATATGTGTCTGTATATGTATGTACGCGTGAGTGTCTGTAGGTT
>NW_023194905.1:0-526 GCF_002007445.2 Ailuropoda melanoleuca
AATTAATAAAATTATGAATGAAAAAGGAGAGGTCACGACAACAACATTGAAATTGGAAGGATTATTAGAAATTCTTATCAACAGCTATATGCCAAAAAACTAAGCAATGTGGAAGAGATGGAGGCCTTCCTGGAAACCTATAAACTACCAAGACTGAAACAGGAAGAAATAGATTTCTTAAATAGGCCAATTAACTATGAAGAAATTGAGTCAGTGATAAACAACCTTCCAAATAATAAAACTCCAGGCCCAGACGGTTTTCCTGGGGAATTCTACCAAACATTCAAAGAAGAAATAATACCTATTCTCCTAAAGCTATTTCAAAAAATAGAAACAGAAGGAAAGCTACCAAACTCATTCTATGAGGCTAATATTACCTTGATCCCCAAACCAGGCAAAGACCCCCTCAAAAAGGAGAATTACAGNCCATCAAAAAGGAGAATTACAGAACAATTACCCTAATGAATATGGATGCCAAAATCCTCAACAAGATCCTTGCTAATAGAATCCAACAGTACATTAAAAG
>NW_023194906.1:0-549 GCF_002007445.2 Ailuropoda melanoleuca
GCCTGCACAGGGTGAGGGCGTGGCCTGCAGGGAGCCACTGGCCCAGGCCACGGTTGCTTCCTTCTCCTGGTTTCTTTGTTCCTAGCCTGTCCCTGGCCTTCCCTCCAGCTGAATGCTGTAGTCTCCCTTCCCCTCAGTCAAGAGCCCCTGCCGAGAGGAACAGCCTCAGAAGCAGCGAGAATACATGAGCATTTTATTTTTCATCCAGCTGGGCAGCCACCTGGCCATTCCTTCCTCCATCCGCTGCCCGCTCACTGCAGATTATCAGCCGTGAAACACAACACCGCCAAATCCAAACAGGGTCTCCCCCTTGAAGTCACAGATGTTAAAAGGATCTTGCCCCGTCCCCCCAAATTTTGACCAGGATTCNTTGACCAGGATTCTCTGCCTCGGCACCTGCTGGGCTTCGAGACCCGTGAGGCCTGTCCCACCACCACTGGTCTGGCTGGAGGGCCTGGAACTAGGAATCTGGGTGGTCGGCGTTAGGCACCAGGTCTCTGAAGGCCCAGGCTAGGGCTGATGTGGCGGCGGCTCCTGGCTCTGCAGAAA
>NW_023194907.1:0-2079 GCF_002007445.2 Ailuropoda melanoleuca
CTCCACTCATGGCATCCAAGTAAAACACAGGCCGGGGTGGCCCAGTGGGGGCTCTATCCCACTTGTATGCTTGTAACGGGGTGAGAAACTTAGGTCAGGATCCATGCTACAGCTGCAGACAGCTTAGATTTGATACATGCAGAGGAGGAAGTCTCAACCTTTACGAAGCCACTTTCTCCAGTCCAGCTTTCCATATAGGGCCCTGGTGCACACGACCTGAAGCAACTTGTAAGAACAGACAATAAGCCCAGAAGCTCTCCCACACACACAGGTTCGTGCATGGAGTTCACGCAGAGGCCAAGAAGGACATCGGCTGCCTGGGCTTCCTGGAGGCGCGGCTCCTCCTGAAATAGATCGCGTCCCTGCGGCCAAGGCCGTGCTGTGGTCAAGAGAGGTGGCCTGAGGAAACACAGCACCATTCACAGGGAGGGGAGCGATGCTGATACAGGAGAAGAGAAACCTTTCCTTCGTCCAGACAAACTCATCCAGGAACAGCCCATTTCTCCAGCCCCAACCACTAACCCCCTTTCTAGTAAAAGTCAGAGGACTGACTGTCAGAGCTGCAAGGGCTGGAAAGGGGGGACTGGTCATTCCAGCACAATCTTGGCAAACACCTTTCAAGTTCACGTTTCCTACAAGAATCTAACTTCAGGGGGATTCAAGTTTTATTTCACTCGGAACTCTTTTTTTTACACTGAGGACAAATATGCTATACTTTTTTAAAAGGCGAAGTTTTTAAGGTTCAACTCTAGGCAATTTGGTTTTATTTTTAAATTCCAGTGTTCACATATGTTGAAAGCTCCTAAGGAGAAAACCATAACTACGATTTCAGAGTAAAAATAAGAACCACGGTGGCTCTTAGCATGGACTGTATGTAACATAGAAACAATCATTATTTAGATAATTGTCACGGTTTTTAATGTTTGTGTAAAATGTCTACTGGTACTGTGGAAGCTAGGAATACATAATAATTAAGTCTATATAATTTTTTTTCAAATGCATGCTTCTTTTGGTTGTATCATTTTTAAAACTTTCTCCTAATTTACCTCTAGACCGGACTCTCATTTTCAAACATAACGTAAAAAGCTGAAGTAGGAAAGTGGCCAAAAGAACTAGAAATTCCAGTCCCAGTCATATTTTTCATATATATACTCATATCTAGTTATATTTATTTATATTTTTCAAAGATAAACATTCAGAAAATAATGCTATTCATCAGTTTGTTAAGGTGTAATCATCTCCGTATGTGATGCCTTGGTTGTCAGAGGGACCTCGGAAGGCCTCTCATCTAAACTCTCAAAAGGTGGTGCCCGGGACACAGGGGCAGCCCAGGTGTGGTGAAGCAACCCCACGAGTCGCATGGAATCCCGGCTCATTCAGTTACCAGCTGGGAGACTCGTCAACCCTTATAACCTCCCTGGGGTCTCAGGCACCTCAGCCACCAAGCAGTCATCCGAATTTCTACCTAACAAGTCCGTTGAAAGGATTTCAACGAGACGAGGTATGTAAGTGGCTCCACACAGTGCCAGAACATAAAGGCACCCAGAGTAGCCATTATTGGAGTAGTGACCACAACTTAAATGAAAATTCTAGAACCCTATGGCCTGTCTTTCATGGCCACATGCAAACAAAACAAAACAAGACACAAACAGTGAATTCAGCTAGGATTACGTATAGAAAAAGGACTCCTCTCCCTCAAGTTCTATCAGCTCCCTCCTTTCTGAAAGGAGAAGGTAAAGAACCAAATATTTTCCTAGAAGACAAAGCTAGAATCTAGCTTTCCGCATTCTTCTCATTCACTGGTTTCCCTTCATTCAGCTTGGATACTGGAGCCAGATACTCCAATGTGTCAGGCAGGTTGCCCCTGCACACGGTAGCCGAGGCGGCAGAGACGGCGGGGTGGGGGTGTCCCGAAGGGCAGAAATCCAGCCCATGCTCCCTTCAACAACCCATGAGCCCTGGCGTGCCCACTGCATCCACCTTGAGGAAAGGCAGCCTTTTTTGAATCCTCCCAAAGGAGCAAAACGTAACCTTGACTCAAACATCATGCTGTTGACACACCACACATTCCCAGCTTTT
>NW_023194908.1:0-655 GCF_002007445.2 Ailuropoda melanoleuca
AATACATCTGAACCCTGAAAGTCAGGTTGGAGTCTCAAAGGTAACATCTAGTTTAGTCTGATCAAAGTTTAGTAGTTTCAATGGTGACACTAAGAAAAATTTCATTTTTTCTAACGAAGCAGGCCACTAAGCAGAGAACCTAGGCACCCCAATATAAGAAAAACAAAGGATATTTTTAATGCCATCCTCTCCTGACCTTTAGAACTACAGTAAGAAGGGAATCAAGACCTTTGCTCAGGAAGATGCAGATCTCCCCACGTGGTGCAGGGGACACTGTACTGATGAGGAAAGCAGGTATTCAGGATGTCTGTATAGCCTCTGGATCCCTGAGCAAAACTGGATCTGCCTCTTCTAGGCAGAGAAGGGTACTTCTGTCAGACAGTCCTACCAACCCAACAGCAGACCCCTCCAGAAAGAGGGCCCCAGGTCCTGCATTTCATGGGACTAGCTCGAGGTTGACCTGATGTTCACAGAGAATGCCCAGCTCCCACGGGGGTGATATAGGAATATAATTCCTCNAGGGGTGATATAGGAATATAATTCCTCAGTGATTCTGGAAAATTATGTTATTATGAATCCCCTAATTTTTATAGTGCAAAACCCAATCATGCCTAAATAAGCACCATTTGATTTATTACTGGGTCACAGTCATAAA
>NW_023194909.1:0-784 GCF_002007445.2 Ailuropoda melanoleuca
TAAAAGAATTGAAGAATACAATTCCTAAACATGGTTTCAAAAGAAATAATTTATAGACACTATAAATTTCCTTTGAGCAGTTCTAGCGCATGAAAACCTACAATACCTCCCCATTCACCTCCAAACACCCCCTGCACACACTGCTCAAAGGGGTACTCCAATCATTTCAAAACTATCATTTTGGCCAATAAATATATTTCCAACTTTATACCTTTTCATCTTCGGATACCTAGGAAGCTGTGTCTTTGAGCAGTTAGAGCTGGGTAGGTAATGCAGTTGGCAGGGGAGTTCTTGCTTGGACAGATCAGGATCACCTTGTGACAAGAGGCTGATAGCCACTCTGCTTCCTGGTTGGCACAGACCCCGGGCTTCTGAAGTATGGAGAAGACGTAGGAAGAAGAAGATGAGGAAGGAGGAGAGGAAAAAGAGGACGGAGGGAAGAGGAATTGTAGTTTTGTTTGCGATTTAAATATCCAGCATGGCTAATATGTATTAATTGGTTGTGTCTGGTGGTAGGCTGACTGCCTTATACAGATTATCTCCATTATTTTTACAAACCCTTATCAGATAAGTGTGCTAATCTCTATTTTACATAGAAGGGAATTGAGAATTAGAACTGATAAGCCATTTGCCCAAGACCATATACCAATAAATTACAATTAAACTCCAGACAAATGCTTATCTTATCTTATCTTCTTATCTTATCTTATCTATCTTATCTTTCTGTGTCTGGTTGTAACCCTTTTAATAAAAGGGTTTATAAATACATAATAGATGTGCTGGC
>NW_023194910.1:0-1053 GCF_002007445.2 Ailuropoda melanoleuca
GCCAGCACATCTATTATGTATTTATAAACCCTTTTATTAAAAGGGTTACAACCAGACACAGAAAGATAAGAAAGATAAGATAAGATAAGATAAGAAGATAAGATAAGCATTTGTCTGGAGTTTAATCGTAATTTATTGGTATATGGTCTTGGGCAAACGGCTTATCAGTTCTAATTCTCAATTCCCTTCTATGTAAAATAGAGATTAGCACACTTATCTCATAAGGGTTTGTAAAAATAATGGAGATAATCTGTATAAGGCAGTCAGCCTACCACCAGACACAACCAATTAATACATATTAGCCATGCTGGATATTTAAATCGCAAACAAAACTACAATTCCTCTTCCCTCCGTCCTCTTTTTCCTCTCCTCCTTCCTCATCTTCTTCTTCCTACGTCTTCTCCATACTTCAGAAGCCCGGGGTCTGTGCCAACCAGGAAGCAGAGCGGCTATCAGCCTCTTATCACAAGGTGATCCTGATCTGTCCAAGCAAGAACTCCCCTGCCAACTGCATTACCTACCCAGCTCTAACTGCTCAAAGACACAGCTTCCTAGGTATCCGAAGATGAAAAGGTATAAAGTTGGAAATATATTTATTGGCCAAAATGATAGTTTTGAAATGATTGGAGTACCCCTTTGAGCAGTGTGTGCAGGGGGCGTTTGGAGGTGAATGGGGAGGTATTGTAGGTTTTCATGCGCTAGAACTGCTCAAGGGAAATTTATAGTGTCTATAAATTATTTCTTTTGAAACCATGTTTAGGAATTGTATTCTTCAATTCTTTTAAAAATCAAATTGTATGCAGGATTCCCATCTATACTAGAATTTTTGANAATAGAATTTTTGAGGGCTTCTTCTGAATTGACACTTCAGCTTGCCCCAAAGGAGCCTTTGTTATGGGACATAGATTCTTTTCCTTGTGTTTCAGAGAATGGGGTAGCAGAGCAGGAAAGGAAGCCCTTCAATTTGATAGAAAGGCACTACGTGAATCTCTTCTAGACTCTAAAAAGTAAACTGAGAGCTGTGTCAACCTGTTCTCTGTTTTACATCCATGT
>NW_023194911.1:0-667 GCF_002007445.2 Ailuropoda melanoleuca
ACATAATAGAACGACCATATAATCCAGCAATGGCACTCCTGGCTATTTAAAGAAAAAATAAAACACCAATTCAAAGAGATAGTACACCATTATGTTCACTACAGTGTTTATAATAAAATTATGGAAATAACATAAGTGTCCATCAGTAGATGAATGGATAAACAAGAGGCATTATACACACACACACTATGGAATATTACTCAACTTTAAAAAAGGATGAAGTCTTGCCATTTGAAACAATACTAATAGACCTACAGGGTATTATGCTAAGTGCAAGAGAATGACAAATACCATATGATTTCATTTATGTGGAATACAAAAAAAACCCTCATAACTACAGAAANCCCTCATAACTACAGAAAAACTTGGTTATGGAGAGGAAGGGCTTAGAGGTGGATGGAATAGGTGAAGGGAATTATAAAGTGCAAACTTTCAGTTATACACTATCAGTATATAGTCAATAATGTAGTAACTTTATGGTGACAGTGACTAGACTTATGGTAGAGATCATTTTTCAATGTATAGAAATGTCAGATCACTATCATGCTCACCTGAAACCAGTAGGATATTGTATAGCCTTTATACTTTTAAAAATTTTTTTTAAGATTTTATTTGTCAGAGCACAAGCAGGTGGAGAGGGAGAAGGTGGCTCCCTGCTCAGCAGGGC
>NW_023194912.1:0-627 GCF_002007445.2 Ailuropoda melanoleuca
CTTCGGACCTACTGTCAGAAGATCAACAGTCACCTAACGTCACATCACTCACTCCACTTCGTCTCAGCATGTGGCCATTCAATCATCTCACATCATCCCAAGAAGAAGGGTGAGTACAGCACAATACGGTATTTTGAGAGAGGGAGAGACCACATTGTCATAACTTTTATTACCATATATTATTAGAATTGTTCTATTTCATTATTTAGTTATTGTTGCTAATCTCTTACTATGCCTAATTTATAAATTCAACTTTACCTATCCTTAGTAGGAAAGAAATCAGCCTGCATTTCATACCTTCCAGGGCCAGAGAGCCCTCCCATATGATGTGTTACTTCTTCACAAGAACCCTCTAATACTTAATGTTACAAATCTCAAAGAAGTTCTAAGAAGTCACCTGCCCCAAGTAAAAGGCAGAGGCAGTAGNGCAGTAGTGAACCTAAATCCCTGTGACTACAAGTCTAGTACCTCTTTCTACTATTTAATATTAACATACAAACATACGTAGCTTTTAAAAAAATTTTTCAAGGCCCTTTTCAACTCATTATTATATTGTTCTCATGTTGCAAGACAAAAATATTTCAGCCATTCTCTGATCCCACTTTACCTCTGATTTCTTCTGAAATA
>NW_023194913.1:0-300 GCF_002007445.2 Ailuropoda melanoleuca
TTACCAAGAAGAAGGGCGCTGAGTCCTCGAAAATCCTGAACTTTTTCACTCATGCTCCCTTACACATGTGAAATCATGTTCGTTGATATTTCCCTGAACTGTGTGGTTCTCAGAGACCACTAGAGGGCATGCTCGTCAGGCCTCCGTGACCACTTTCCCTCATGGATCCCTAGTCACGAAGGCTGTTGATAGTGCAAAGACTGGCTCTGCACGGTGTTGTTTCTGACGGACTTGCCTTTGGCCTTTTCGTTCCATTGCCACAGCAGGTTTGATAGGATACTTCCCAGGCCCATACAAGCA
>NW_023194913.1:371-833 GCF_002007445.2 Ailuropoda melanoleuca
CTGGACGCTCTGCTTGATTGCCAAGAAGAAGGGCGCTGAGTCCTCGAAAATCCTGAACTTTTTCACTCATGCTCCCTTACTCATGAGACATCATGTTCGTTGATATTTCCTTGAAGAGTGTGGTGTCTCAGAGACCGCTAGTGGGCACGCTCGTCAGGCTTCCGCGACCAGTTTCCCTCATGGATCCCTAGTAACAAAGTCTGATGATAGTGCTAAGACTGGCTCTGCACGGTGTTGTTTCTGATGGACTCACCATGGCCTTTTCGTTCCATTGCCATGGCAGGTGTGATAGGATACGTCCAGGCCCATACAAGCAGTGTGGAATCAGGGTCTACAAGGAAAAGGCTGATGTTCGCTGGCGGTGTTTTCCTGGACACTCTGCTTGATTACCAAGAAGAATGGCACTGAGTCCTCGAAAATCCTGAACTTTTTCATTCATGCTCCCTTACTCATGAGAGATCA
>NW_023194914.1:0-2473 GCF_002007445.2 Ailuropoda melanoleuca
CTTTAAAAACCAATCCAGGAATTAACAATATAAAAGGATGCAAAATATGACACCATATACCTAAAACATGGAGAAACAAATAAAGAATGGGTCCAAACTTAAACACCAATCAATTTAATATGAACTGCTACATGCAGAAAGTGTTATATACGAACCTAATCGTAGCCACAAGTCAAAAGCTGGTAATAGATAAGCAAGGAATAAAGAGAAAGGAATCCAAGTATATCAGATAAGAGAACCATGAAATCATGAAAGAAAACAAGATAAGAAATGATGACAACAACTACATAAATGACCACAAAACAAGTAACAGGTAACAAAATAACACTAAATACATATCTATCAATAATTAGTTTGAATGTAAATGAACTAAATCCTCCAATCAAAGACAAAAGGTGTTGAGGTGAATAAAAAATCAAGACTCACCTTTATGCTGTCTGCAAGAGACTCATTTCCTTCCTAAAGACACCTACATATTGAAAGTGAAGGGATGGAAAGATATTTACAATGAAAATGGACATGAAAAGAAAGTTGGGGTAGCAATATTTATATGGAACAAAATAGATTTTAAAATAAAGACTGTAACAGGAGACAAAGGAGGACATTATATATTAATAAAGGAAACAATTCTAAAAGAAGATAAGACATTTGTAAATATTTATCCATCCCACATGGGAGCACTCAAATTCATAAAACAGTTAATAGCAAACATAAAGGAACTAAATGATAGAAATACAATGTTAATAAGGGATTTTAACACCTGACATATCAATGGACATTATCAAAAACAGAAAATCAACAAGGAATCAGTGGCTTGGACCATATGCATTTAAAAGATACATTCATAACATTCCATCCTAAAAGAGCAGAAAATATATTCTTTTCAAGTGCACATAGAAACTTTTCTGGAATAGGTTAAATATTAGGTCATAAACAAGTCTCAACAAATTTAAAAATATGAGTCCTACTATGCATCTTTTCACACCACAAAACCATGAAAAAAGAATTCAGTCAGAAGAAAAAGCATGGAAAGAACACAAGTATGGAGATTAAATAACATGCTAACAAACAACGAATGGGTCAACAAAGGAATAAAGGTAAAATTTTTAANAGGGTCAACCAAGGAATAAAGGTAAAATTTTTAAAAATTACCCAGAAACAAATGAAAATGAAAACACAATTACCCAAAATCTTTGGAATAAAGCAAAGGTGGACCTAGGAGGCAAGTTCATAGCAATACTGGTATATCACAAAAAGCATGAAGTACACATCAAGTAAAATATGTTCTTGAGAAAAAAAATAACATTAACTGAGGGTATTTGTTGAAAACAAAGTATATAAGGGAATAGGAAGTAAAATGACAGAAGAGTAGGTTGACCCTCAGCTTTCCTCCTCCCTTGAACACAAGTAGATAAATATCAAATAATTCTTAACACCCAAGAAATTAATCAGAATTCTTAGATAGCAAAGTTGCACATCTATAAGCCAGAAAAAATGACACATGGAAGGTAGGAACTACAGTGAGTAGATACATGGAAGAAAAGAGCTGTTGATGCTTCTAGGAGAGGAAGACCTGATTGTTGAGGGAGTAGTAAGAGAGAAGGAGGGGAGAGAGAGAAAGAAAGCATGGGAGGGGCGAGAGATAACATGTGCAGGGAAGGGCACAAGAAAACTCTTCCCTGAAACCATTGACAGGAGAGGATTACAATACCACCAGATTTTTTTTTAATGGTGGAGCACATAGTCTGAAGTTCTGGAGGTCTGTAACATCACCAAAGTCATGCCTCAGGAGCTAAGCAGTGTTTGTATGAGGAAGCAAGGTGGAGTTACAGGAGCATGCAGCCTAAGGATCACTAGGGTTGCTTCAGAAGTGATCCCCCTGCTTGGGGTGCATTCAGTAGAGGTGATAAAGCTTTTCTGTAGGCAAAGGACTCTGGGGGAGCCACTGAACTGCCCCACTCACCAGTATAAGAACAAGTTTGGTAACCAAGGGCAGGAAACCCTGGCCCCAGCTGTGCGTTGTGATTTACCATGAACTCCAAACAGCTGCACAGTCATGCAGCTGTCCTCTGGGACAAGACAGCACCAGCCACAGAGGAGAGAGGCTCTCCCCCAGAGGATCAGGCTTTGAAACACAGCCATGCCTGAGATAAAACCCAGGAAGGCTGTGTTTCTTGGCAGGTGGACAGCTCAGACACAGGAATCTGACAGAAGTCAGGAATCTGACAGAAACCAAAGACACAGATGGGATCATTATTTGCACATTTGTGAGGACTTTTATTTTTTTTAAAGATGNATTTTTTTAAAGATGTTATTTATTTATTTGCCAGAGAGAGAGAGAGAGAGTGGGAGAGAGAGTGAGAGCACAAGCAGGGGGAGGGTCAGGCAGAGGGAGAAGCAGTCTCCTTACTGAGCAAGGAGTCAGATATAGGACTTGATCACAGGACTCTGGGATCATGGCCTGAGCTGAAGG
>NW_023194915.1:0-1438 GCF_002007445.2 Ailuropoda melanoleuca
GCATTATTGAGAATTTAGGATTAAAAACTTGGGCTCTGACGTCAGAGGCGCCTGAGTTTTCATACAGACTCCGTTACTTCAGTGAGTCTGGGAAAGCGACCTGCTGTTTTAAAACAGCAATTATGCTAGTATCCACCACATATGGAAGTTATGCGGGATAAATCAGTTAACACATGTAAACCCTTCAAACTAGTTCTATGGCCAAGAGTAAGAGCTCAGTTTGGATCCGAGCGCTACTGAAAGGGATAACGCAAACTCCATGTCAACTGGCAGACGCTCTATTCCATGCTAGTAGAGGTGTGTTCTTCATGGGCTTGTTCCAGGGCTCAAGAACCCAGATTGGAGGTGATTACAGTCTTCACCTCAGGCAAGGGCAGTCCCCCAACCTGGGTGTGCCTCCACTCGCTGTGGCAGCTAACGTATCCACCGCTCCCAGACAGATTCNGTATCCACCACTCCCAGACAGATTCCAGAAATAATGGCAGCACTGTGGCCATTGTGGGTTGAATTGTTTCCCCCCTGAAGACGTTGAAGTGCTAACTCCTAGCAATGTGGTGATCAGGTCAAAATGAGGTCATTAGGATCGGCACCCATGCAACGTGGCTGTGTCCTTGATAAGGGGAAATTTGGAAACAGAGATAGACATGTACGAAGAGAAGACGATGTGAAGACCTGGGAAGAACACCATCTACAAGCCCAGCGACACCCAGAGCCACCAGGAGCTAAGGGAGAGGGTTGGAGCAGATTCTCCCACAGCGCCGCGAGAAGGAGTCAATCTTGCCAATGCCTTAATTTCAGACTTCGAGCCTCCAGAACCATGCGACAATAAATTGCTGTTAACTCAATTAAAACAAGTGTTTTAAATGTGTTTGTTACAGCAGCCCTAGGAAATTAATACATCTGTCGACCTGGAACGGGCAGCAACTGGTCTCTTGAAGGAAAGAAAGAGCTGAATGGCAGCTCCCAAGAAGTAAACCTCCAATTCCTGACAGTTGGATCCTGAATCTGGCATGCCAGGCACCAGTGGGGGCAAAAGCCCTTCTGGAGACAGTAATGCTGCTACTGATTGGGAAGAGGTGGTTCTCAGTTCCTCCCTCAGCTATTGATCTTCTGGAAGGTGGAGGAGGGCGAGTGTTGTAAGGACCCCCAGGCCCTTCCTCACCTGTGCAGCTGTGCGATGTGGTTCATGGTGACTGGGCTGTTCTCAGCGGCCCCATTAGCCTGCTGTCTGGTGAATGCTGACAAGTGAAGCCATTGGCGGTTGGTTTTTTGTGACACAATTCACACAGGGCAGCAGCAAGTGGTTGCATGAAAGAAAACGCAAAAGCCCCCCACCCAAGGACTTCCGTGTTTCATAAGATGGAAATGGTTGGCTTTCAGGAAAGTCTTGGCATGTCTACACCGGCTCTGACAGGCTGTGAGTGTGGCCGAGGGTCAG
>NW_023194916.1:0-741 GCF_002007445.2 Ailuropoda melanoleuca
TGTAGCCCCACCTTAAGTCATTTGAACACTAGGGCAATTATAACTTCCAAAACCTTTGAATACTAATCAACGCAT
The DNA here is from genome assembly GCF_002007445.2 of Ailuropoda melanoleuca. Lineage (NCBI taxonomy): Eukaryota > Metazoa > Chordata > Mammalia > Carnivora > Ursidae > Ailuropoda > Ailuropoda melanoleuca. Next base: position 76 of record NW_023194916.1, read on the forward strand.
AGGAACATCTAATCTGCAAAATTTTTGTGTTATTCTAATGGAAGAAGAACAGATGTTCTATAAGTACTAAGAAGTCTTCTTTAACATTTTTCTCAGTGCATCTATGACTTTCTTATTTCTCAGGCTATAGATCATTGGGTTTAACACAGGAATTATAACAGTGTAAAATAGAGAATCCGTCATATCTTGANATATCTTGACCATCTGCCTGTGCAGATCTAGGGCGCACATACATGAAGAGGAGGGGGCCATAGTATAATGACACAGATAAGAGATGGGCTCCACAGGTGGCGAAGGCTTTCCTTATGCCTTGTAGAGACTTCTTTTTTAAGATTGTAAAGAGAACCAGTGTGTAAGAGACAAGAACAGTCAAAATGGTAAATACTTGTATTGACCCAGAGAAAATAAATACTATCAGATAATTAATAGAAGGGTCAGTACAAGAAATCTTAAACAGTGGTATAATGTCACAGTAAAAGTGGTGTACTGTGATGGAATTACAGAAAGTTAATCTGAATAAAAAAGAACTATGAATTATGGCATGAAGAAGGCCACCTAAAAATGACAAATGTATCAGCCGGATGCACAGGGTATTGGACATAATGACTGGATAAAGTAATGGTTTGCATATGGCCACATACCGATCATATGCCATTGTTGCCAGCA
>NW_023194916.1:1119-1743 GCF_002007445.2 Ailuropoda melanoleuca
AAAAAAAATCAATTTGTAACATGAAATATAGGGAGGAGAGTTGAAATAAAATTATGCACCTCAGAAATATCCTCTCAATTTTGTGTATTACCTCTGTAATAGATAGAATTGTTTTGGACGGTTGGAAATAAATGCAATTATTTCAATTTTTAAAATGTGCCACAGTGAACAGAATTGGGAAAATTAAGGACGTTGTATGTAAATGCTAAATTTATGGGATAGAATTGAGTATGAAAGGGAAATTCTGTGTCTAGGACATGGATAGAGAGTGAAGGAGAAAGAAACTTGAAGAACCTGGGCAATAAAAGGAGTTGAATAGCAAGTGAAGGATCTTGAATATTGTTCATCAGGGAAGAAGCATTCACTGAAAAAAAGGGAGTGGCACTATAAGATTTTTTAAAATGAATATGTGGTAGTGTAGAAAATAGGCTGCAGGGAGGTGAAGTTGGGGTCATGAATACTAGTCAGGAAGATGTAACTACTGTCCACTGGTTCTCAAACCAGGTTATACCCTGAAACTCTCTGAGGAATATTTGTACAAAATATAGACTGGGAGGCTTTCTTTAGAATTAGATTTAGTGAGTCAAGAATGAAATCTAATAATCTGTATTTTACACTTGCTTC
>NW_023194917.1:0-1827 GCF_002007445.2 Ailuropoda melanoleuca
TCTATGCTACCTAGAGCAATCTACACATTCAATGCAATCCCTATCAAAATACCATCAACTTTTTTCACAGGACTGGAATGTTGAAAAAGAAAAATCAAAGCTGGTGGCATCACAATTCCAGACTTCAAACTCCATTACAAAGCTGTGATCATTAAGACAGCATGGTACTGGCACAAAAACAGACACATAGAACAATGGAACAGACTAGAGAACCCAGATGGGGCACCTGGGTGGCTCAGTCATTATGTGGCTGCCTTCGGCTCAGGTCATGATCTCAGCGTTCTGGGATCAAGCCCCACATCGGGCTCCGCACTCAACGGGAAGCCTGCTTCTCCCTCTCTCACTCCCCCTCTTGAGTTCTCTCTCTCACTGCCTCTCTCTCTGTCAAATAAATAAGTAAAATATTAAAAAAAGAAAAAAAAAAGAATAGAGAACCCAGAAATGGACCCTCAACTCTATGGTCAAATAATCTTCAACGAAGCAGGAAAGAATATCCAATGGAAAGACAGTCTCTTCAACAAATGGTGTTCGGCAAAGTGGACAGCCACATGCAAACTGAACCACTTCCTTACACCATACACAAAAATAGACTCAAAATGGATAAAAGACCTAAATGTGAGAAGGGAATCCATCAAAATCCTTGAGGAGAACACAGGCATCAACCTCTTTGACCTCGGCCGCATCAACTTTTTGCTAGACACGTCTCCAAAGGCAAGGGAAACAAAGGCAAAAATGAACTACTGGGACTTCATCAAGATAAAAAGCTTTTGCACAGCAAAGGAAACAATCAACAAAACCAAAAGAAAACCAACAGAATGGGAGAAGATATTTGCAAATGACATATCAGATAAAGGGCTAGTGTCCAAAATCTATAAAGAACTTATCAAACTCAACACCCAAAGGACAAATAATCCAATCAAGAAATGGGCAGAAGACAAGAACAGACATTTCTGCAAAGAAAACATCCAAATGGCCAACAGACACATGAAAAAGGTCTCAACATCACTCGGCATCAAGGAAATACAAATCAAAACCATGAGATACTACCTCTCACCAGTCAGAATGGCTAAAATTAACAAGTCAGGAAACGACAGATGTTGGAGAGGATGTGGAGAAAGGGGAACCCTCTTACACTGTTGGTGGGAATGCAAGCTGGTGCAGCCACTCTGGAAAACAGTATGGAGGTTCCTCAAAAAGTTGAAAGCAGAGCTACCCTATGACCCAGCAACGGCACTACTGGGTATTTACCCCAAAGATACAAATGTAGTGTATCTTTGAAGGGGCACCTGCACCCCAATGTTTATAGCAGCAATGTCCACGATAGCCAAACTATGGAAAGAGCCTAGATGTCCATCAACAGATGAATGGATAAAGAAGATGTGGTACATATATACAATGGAATATTATGCAGCCATCAAAAAAATGAAATCTTGCCATTTGCAAAACATGGATGGAACTAGAGGGTATTATGCTAAGTGAAATAAGTCAATCAGAGAAAGACAATTATCATATGATCTCACTGATATGTGGAATTTGAGAAACAAGGCAGAGGATCATGGGGGAAGAGAGGAAAAAATGAAACAGGATGAAACCAGAGAGAGACAAAGTATAAGAGACTCTTACTCTCAAGAAACAAACTGAGGGTTGCTGGAGGGAAGTGGGGTGGGAGGGATGGGGTGCCTGGGTGATGGACATTGGGAGAGTATGTGCTATGGTGAGCACTGTGTGTTGTGTATGACTGATGAATCACAGACCTGTACTCCTAAAACAAATAATAAATTATGTGTTAATAAAAAGAGAGAGAGAGAGAGAGAGAAATAAAATAAA
>NW_023194918.1:0-1753 GCF_002007445.2 Ailuropoda melanoleuca
TTCACATGTTGAGACCAGATTTATGTCACTCAGCAGAATTCCCTTGAGATTTATCCGAGTTGGGTGTGTCAATAGTTTTGTTTTATTGCTGAGTAGTAATTCATGGTATGGGTATACCACAGTTTGTTTGACCATTCACCAATTGAGGGTCATCTGAGTTGCCTCCAGTATTTGGCTATTATAAATAAAGCTATTATAAACATTTGTTTATAAACAAATGGATATGAACATCTGTGTGAACATAACTTTTGATTTCTTTGGGACAAATGCCCAAGTATGCAATTGCTGAGTTGATTGAAAATGTTTAATTTTGTAAGAAACTAGCATCCCCTTTACCTGCATGACTGTTCTATTTTAGAATCCCATCAACAATGTTTGGTGTATCTTTGCCCATGTTCTAATGGGATTATTTGTTTGTTTTTTCTGTTGACTTTTGAGAATCCTTTATATATTCTAGATACTGGTCCTTTGTCAGTTATGTAGATCACAAATATTTCCTCCCAGTCTATAGCTTGTCTTTTCATCCTTGTCACAAGACCTCCCATGGAGCAAATTGTTTTAAAATTTTGATGAGATCAAACTTCGTTATTTTTCCTTTTGTGGTTTATGCTTTTGTTATCAAGTTTAAGAACTCTTTCCCTAGACTGGTTTCCAAAGATTTTCTAAAAGTTCTTTTCTAAAATGTTTGGTTTTACATTTAAGCATGTAATCAATTTTGAGTAAAGCTCTGAAATTTAGACTGAGGTTCGGTCTCTTTGCCTATGGATTTCCGATTGCTTCATTTGTCAAAATGTCTATCCTTCCTCCACTGAATTGCTTTTGCTCAGTTGTTATAAATAAGTTGGAAATATTTGAGTGGGTCTATTTCTGAATCTTCTATTCTGTTCCCTTGATCTGTGTGTCTATTTATCTCTAAATATCACACTGTCTTGATTACTGTAGCTATCTGAGAGGCTTTAATATTAGAAGGTTTATTCCTCCCACTTTATTCTTCCTTTCAAGATTGTTTTAGCTATTCATAATCACTTTTTATAAGTCTGTAAAAAATATTGCTTATGTTTTGGTCAGGATTACATCACACCTATTGATTCATATAAGGAAAATTGACATCTTTACTATTACTTCCCATCCATGACCACATTCTGTCTCTCCATTTACTTAGGTCTTTTTTTTAATTTCTTTTATCAGAATTTTGTAGTTTTCACAATACAAATCCAGTACATATTTTATTAAGTGCAGATATTTCATATATATTTTGCTAACCCATGTACATTATTTTCTTTGGAGTAATTTTAATGATATTATGTTTTTTAATAACTGTTTCCATAGGTCAATTGTTAGTATATAGAAATGCAATGTTTTGTGTGNTTCATATATATTTTGCTAACCCATGTACATTATTTTCTTTGGAGTAATTTTAATGATATTATGTTTTTTAATAACTGTTTCCATAGGTCAATTGTTAGTATATAGAAATGCAATGTTTTGTGTGATTTTGTATTTTGCAGTCATAATGAGCTCACTTATTAGCTCTAGGAGTATTTTTTTAATATTCCTTCAGATTTTCTACATAGATAAACATGTCATATGCAAATACAAATTTATTTCTGCCTTTCCAATCTTTGGGCTTTTTATTTCTTTTTCTTTTTTCTTTTTAAAGATTTTATTTATTTATTTGACAGAGAGAGAGAGACAGCCAGCAAGAGAAGGAACACAAGCAGTGGGAGTAGGAGAGGAAGAAGTAGGCTCCCAG
>NW_023194919.1:0-820 GCF_002007445.2 Ailuropoda melanoleuca
AATTAGATTTGAACTGTAATGAATATTTTTTGTAGTATGTGCTAACAATAGTTTTCATTAGTTTAAGAATGCGGTTTGAATTTGACCTATTTTAGGAGTGAGTTTTTTATCTTATGGAGTTATGTTATTTCTGCCTTTGTTCGCTTTGCAAGAGGTATTTTTTGTAAATGAAAACCATTAATTTCTTCCTTTAGTCATGNTGTTTGTGTGTATACGTATGTTTGTTATTTTCACTCAAGGAGTTATCAAAAACTTGAAAGTGTAACTTTGAAATATGTCATTATAAAATCTTAAAGTTGAAATGAGTTTCTAGAGTATGTTGTCCATAATGCTTATTTTACAAATGAGACTACTGAGACGTGGAGTAAGAGGCAGAATGTGTCATAAAAACCAATAGCCAAACTGTGACACAATGATAGCTTCTCACTCCCAGCCAATCACTATTTTTTGTACAATAATAATAATGATAATTTAAAAAATCATTTTTATGGCCATTAGCGCCCTATAGAGATAGTGGAAAGATATGTTTTTCCCAACATTTTGTTGTTGTTGTTGTTACTCTGGTATACAAGGCATTATATCTTTCTGGGTAGAGTTCATAATCAACTCTTTAGTTTGTTCACTTTGATTAATGTTATTTTGGAAATTTTCTATAGATTAAATAGAAACACTGAATTTGTTTTAAAAAGTGGGTTGTTGAATCCCTCCATTCGGGTCTGTTCCCTTCATTAAGGGCTGTCAAGTTAATGGGAATATACACTTTATTTGCTTTTCAAAGATCCTACCAGTTCTTTTATATTATGTGTCATTGAAGGTTAAA
>NW_023194920.1:0-1158 GCF_002007445.2 Ailuropoda melanoleuca
CTCCCCTGGGAAGGAGGCAGCATTGAGGAGGGATGCTGATGCATTCTGCTGATCTCTTGATGTACTCCCAGTGACAAACGCAAGCAGGTGAGGCCTCAGACACATTTTATTCATATATTCATTTTTTAAGCTAGCATACATGGGAGCTGTGAGCAGGAACTCTGGCTCCCAGTTCTGTTACTTAGCAGCTGTGCAATTTTGGCGCAAGTCACTTAACCCCTCTGTTGTTCAGTTTTCTCATCTGTAAAATGAGTTTATAGTAAGAATAGCTTCCTACTAGATGACAGAGCTTAGCGCACGGCTCTCATGAGATGTTAGCGATCTCACATCATAATCATTATTGTAAATCACAAAGCAAGGCGTAGACTGGAGAGAACACAGCATATTTGGAAGGACCAAATACACAGACTTGGAGACCAAAGAATGCTGTAGTAATAGCACTTCCTAGGGTCTCAAAATCAGACACCGTATTTAACAAATTCCACCAGAATAAAGGCAGTCCTTTTCCCAGTGGGGAAACCCTGGCCCCCAGAAAGTCTGCTGTGCCTCAGCACGGTTTTGCAAGCAGACTGAAGTGATGACAGAGGTTGGGAAGGGAAGGGGGATGGGGGTCACGCTTGAAGAAAGCACAGTTTCTGGAACAGTTCAACAAGCAGGAAATCGCAGAGCAGAGCCACTCAGGATGCTGGGGGCCTGCCCACCCAGGCTCCCCGGCCTTCTTTTCTCCCTACCCCCAGGACCAATTGTGACACCCCCCGCCCCCCAGCCATGCTAGAAGGCGCCAGGCAGCTCCCAGGCTCCCTGAGCAAGGACTCTAGGCTAACTCTGGTAAGCCCATCCCCAGGGGCGTGGGCTCAGAAGGCTGACAGCCTGGGTTTGTCACCTGACTCTACCTCACTAACTGCTTATGCTGTGCTCCTAACCCTGCACAGGCAATTTAATCTCATGCCATTTCTCACGTGTAAAATGNTCGCAGAGCAGAGCCACTCAGGATGCTGGGGGCCTGCCCACCCAGGCTCCCCGGCCTTCTTTTCTCCCTACCCCCAGGACCAATTGTGACACCCCCCGCCCCCCAGCCATGCTAGAAGGCGCCAGGCAGCTCCCAGGCTCCCTGAGCAAGGACTCTAGGCTAACTCTGGTAAGCCCATCCCCAGGGGC
>NW_023194921.1:0-206 GCF_002007445.2 Ailuropoda melanoleuca
AATTGTTGGGCTCATTTGATGAAGCAGATCTAGTTTCCCACAGATTCCACCCAAGCTGCCCCTAGCACTGAAGTTATCTAGCTCCTGCAGAAAATTGGACTTTGCAACCTATTACAGATATTTACTAATTTTTTCATGAAAAAATATTTATTTACTTTGTGCCTGATACTTCCCTAGTCACTGAGAAAACAGCTGTTGAATAGATA
>NW_023194921.1:247-582 GCF_002007445.2 Ailuropoda melanoleuca
AAGGCAGACATTGAACAAGTAATTGTATCAAGTATGCCATTTATGATGATGGGTGGAGAAGCAATGGGTGTTTTGGAAACATTTATTGGAGCATCTTTCCTGAGGAATGACATTGCAACTAAGACTTAAGGACAATAAGGGTTTACCAGAAGAGGAGAGAGCTGTGTTTCCGGAGACAGTGCAAATGAGGCACATTTAAGGACTGAAAGGAGTTAAGTATTGCTTAAACACAGTGCAAAAGAGACAATGAGAAACAAGACTGGAGAGATATGAAGGCCTTCCACACTAAGATAGACAGTTTGAATTTTATCCTGAAATATGTGGAAATTAATTTA
>NW_023194922.1:0-583 GCF_002007445.2 Ailuropoda melanoleuca
AATTGTTGGGCTCATTTGATGAAGCAGATCTAGTTTCCCACAGATTCCACCCAAGCTGCCCCTAGCACTGACGTTATCTAGCTCCTGCAGAAAATTGGACTTTGCAACCTATTATAGATATTTACTGATTTTTTCATGAAAAAATATTTATTTACTTTGTGCCTGATACTTCCCTAGTCACTGAGAAAACAGCTGTTGAATAGATATATGTACTCTGTAGCATGAAGGCAGACATTGAACAAGTAATTGTATCAAGTATGCCATTTATGATGATGGGTGGAGAAGCAATGGGTGTTTTGGAAACATTTATTGGAGCATCTTTCCTGAGGAATGACATTGCAACTAAGACTTAAGGACAATAAGGGTTCACCAGAAGAGGAGAGAGCTGTGNCACCAGAAGAGGAGAGAGCTGTGTTTCCGGAGACAGTGCAAATGAGGCACATTTAAGGACTGAAAGAAGTTAAGTATTGCTTAAACACAGTGCAAAAGAGACAATGAGAAACGAGACTGGGGAGATATGAAGGCCTTCCACACTAAGATAGACAGTTTGAATTTTATCCTGAAATATGTGGAAATTAATTTA
>NW_023194923.1:0-664 GCF_002007445.2 Ailuropoda melanoleuca
AGGTGATTTTCACTATTTGGGGTCAGTCTTTTGTGGTTCCATATAGATTTTAGGATTGTTTGTTTTATTTTCATGAAACATACCATTGGAATTTTGATTATATTGAATCTATAAATTGGTTTGGGTAGTTTGGAATTTTTAACCATATTAATTCTTCCAATCCATGAGCACAAAATACCTTCCATTTATTTGTGTCTTCTTTAGTTTTTTTCATCAAGGTCTTAGGGATTTCTTTGTATAGGGCTTTTACCATCCTGGCTCAATTTCTTCCTACGTATTTTCTTCTTTTTAATGCAATTATAGAGAGACTGTGTTCTTAATTTCTCATCAGTGTACAGAAGTGCAACACGTTTTTGTATATTGATTTTGTATCCTGGAACTTTACTGAATATATTTATTTATTAGTCCTAACAGTGTTTTGGGTGGAGTTTTGGGTTTTCTACATATAATGTCATGTCATCTGCAAATAGTGATAGTTTTAATTNTAGTTTTAATTCTTCCTTCCCAACTTGGATGCCTTTTATTTCTTTTCTTGCCTAATTGCCCCAGCTAGGTCCTCCAAAACTATGTTGAGTAAGTGGCAGGAATCAGCGTCCTTGTCTTGTTACTGATCTTAGAGGAAAACTTTCATTATTGAGTATAATGTTAACTCTGGGCTTTTCAT
>NW_023194924.1:0-696 GCF_002007445.2 Ailuropoda melanoleuca
GTTTCTTATATATTGTTTCTTTTAATTTGTTCCCCAACTAGGTTGTGAATTCCCCAAAGTCAGGGCCCATCGTTATTTTTTTAGTAGCTCTCATAGTACCTAGCACAATGTTAAAATATAGTAAGACACCAAATACTTGCTGACCACTATTATTCTGTTGCATCATTACATTATCAATTGATATATGCTTATTCTGTTTTTAAGATGTAAACTTGTGAAATCATTTTATTAGTTTGAGAATCACAGGCTGTGGGGGACAGAGACCAAAGTCTATAAGGTATTAGCCTTATGACATTTTTTTATTCTGTCAATTTTTAAGATTGATGATTATATCAAAATTAGAACATTTCACATAAAAATTTCTCCTGGATCATCTTAAGAACTGGGAATTCTGTGCACATTCCCAGAGGTCAGAAATTGCCTTGAGCTAAGTTAAATCAACTGCCTTCTTTAGACAGGGTTTGTGTGGTCCCATTTTCACAGTCACCACCTTTGCTATGATGTCCCCCACACTTATTGACACCCAGCAAGCATCAGTCGTCATTTATCATCATACTTGACCACGGTTTTCACAACTAATAGAGAAATAGTTGCCGGGACTATCATCTATCAAGGAGAGGTATCAAAAGAGAGACCACAGAGTCTGCTTGTTTCATACACACACACACACACACACACACACACACACACACACAC
>NW_023194924.1:7538-8827 GCF_002007445.2 Ailuropoda melanoleuca
ATTACCATAAGCCAACAGCGGAGTGAGTTATGGCAGAGTAACTCACAATAACAGATTATACATATTAAATTCTTATAATCAGATTATTATACTGCTATAGACTCAATGTTTGTGTCCTCCTAAAATTTACATGTTGAGATCCTAATCCCAAACATGATAGTATTTGAAAGTGGGCCATCTGGGAGGTGATTAGGTCATGAAGGTAAAACCCTCATGAATGGGATTAGTGCCCTTAGAAAAAAGACCACAGGGGGCACCTCGGTGGCTCAGTAGGTTGAGTGTCTGACTCTTGATTTCTGCTCAGATCATGATCCCAGAGTCCTGAGACTGAGCCCCACTTTGGGCTCTGAGCTGGGCATGGAGCCTGCTTGGGATTCTCTCTCTCCCTCTCCTCACTCATGCTATGTATCTATCTATCTATCTGTCAATCAGTCAATCAATAACTTTAAAAAAGAGAGAGAACCCAGAGAGAGATTCCTTGCCCCTTCTGTCATATAAAGACACAACAAAAAGACAACCTTCTATAAACTCTCGCTAGACACCAAATTTGCTGACGCCTAGATCTTGGACTTCCAGTCTCCAGAGGTGTGAGAAATAACTTTCTGTTGATTATAAGCCTCCTACTGTATAGTATTTTTATAGCAGCCCAAATGGACTAAGACCTATATGTACATTGCATACATTATAATTAAATATTGTTTGCTTTATACTCCCTCCAAAAATAGGCTCTCATGGTGAGTAAAATATAATGGACACTTAAGGCCATGTATTAACAGCCTCATGAAATAAAACAGTGCTCTATAATAAACTTATTCAAGTTGCTCTTCCTAAGAGATAGCAAGACCACTTCTCTCAAGTTCCTTTTTATTAGTTTTTAAAAACATCCACATGCTTTTGAAAGCTACACTCAAGTGGTTCAGATGAAATGGGACACCAGTGATCTTCAGCCCTCCTTCAAGACTGTAATTTCCTAGTTTGAGAGATGATTCAGATAAAACTTACTTTTGCCCTGAGAGATCAGAGATTTCAGGGAAGTACGTTTTTCTATATTGAAGCACCAAAACTACTGCTATTTACCTTCAGGAGCTTCTGCTCCCCTCTCTGGTCTCAGGTGCAACTATTCACCCTGACTCAGTATACCACATATACTGGCCTTCATGTTCCTGCGCCAGGCCTGGGCCCTCGGGGTCCGCTCTGCCTTACAGGCTCCTCCTTCAGGTTCCTGCAAGGCATGCTAGTTCCCCATCCTTAAGTTTCTGCTCCAGTGTCACTCCATAGGGGAGGGCTCC
>NW_023194925.1:0-5469 GCF_002007445.2 Ailuropoda melanoleuca
ATGGGCCTGATACTGTGTGTATGAAATGGGGACATAGGCTGCATCCACTTCTTACTGAGTTGTGTTCGCAGCATTAAAAAAAAATTGTACTTGGCTATTCTGCACTTCTGGCTGACCACTTACGGTTGGCCCTACACACATTTCTGGAGAACCCGAACTTCTCATCAGGAACCAGCTTGGTGGACTGCGTGGCTGGCTCCATCAGTAGAGTGTGCTACTCATGATCTCGGGGTTGTGAATTTAAGCCCCACCTTGGGTGTAGAAATTACTTTAAAACAATAATAAAGTCTATCAAAAAAATACTAAAATCTTTAAAAAAAATAACCACTTTGGTTCTGGGGTAGAAAATTTCAAAATCTAAGAGGAAAGAATAAGGTCATCATGCTTTAGGAAGAATGGANTTTGTGAATTTGAGCCCCACCTTGGGTGTAGAAATTACTTTTAAAAAATAATAAAGTCTATCAAAAAAATAATAAAATATTTTTAAAAAATAACCACTTTCGTTCTGGGGTAGAAAATTTCAAAATCTAAGAGGAAAGAATAAGGTCATCATGCTTTAGGAAGAATGGAATAGTCTTGAATGAATCTCCATGCTTGGAAAGTATGTTTAGAAGGAAAAAGGCATCAGTACAAATGACCTTGCTTGGCTTCTTCAGAAAGACTTGCCTGCTAAAAATCCTTATGAGTATCAAGGAGATTAAAAAAACCTGTTATTACCTAAATGCTTAACAGTTGCTTATTAAATACTGGCATATTTATTTTTAGATAAGGTGATGGATGGTGTTGTTTAGGTCATTTGTCTTTATTGATTCTCTTTGGATCTATTTCTGTTGGCTGCCAAAAAACTGGCATTAAGATTTCCAACCATGATTGTGGATTTGTCTATTTCTCTCTCACATTCAATGTATTTGGGGTCTCATTTGTGTATTTTGAGGGGCTGTTGTTAGGCACTTAGATATTTATGCTGTGTTTTCCTGCTGAATTACCACCAGGAGAAGTCTATCTCTGGTAATACTGCATCTCTGGGAATCTGTTAGTATGGCCTCTTCAGCACTCATTTGTTTATGGCATGCATGGTAGCGGTTCCAGCCACTTACTTTTAAAAAATGATAGCCTTATTGAGATACAATTCATGTATATAATCACCCATTTAACATGTGTAATTCAGTGGTTTTTAGTATATTCTCAGAGTTTTGCAACCATTACCACAAAAAATTTAGAACAGTGTTATTGCCTCAAAAAAACCCCACATCAGCAGTCACTCTCCATTCTTTCCAACACCACTCTCCACCTTGTCAGTCCTAGGCAACCACTAATTTACTTTTTGTCTCTATAGATTTGCCTGTTCTGGACAAATTTCATATAAATGGAAATGTGCTATATGTGGTCTTTTGTGAATGGCTTCTTTTCCTTGGCATCACTTTTTTAAGATTTATAAATGTTGGCGCATGTATCAGGATTTCATCTAACCATTTTTCTGGTTTTATCTAATATTTAATATACTTTGTTTTTTAGAGCTGTTTTAGGTTCATAGCAAAGTTGAACAACAAGAACAGAGTTCTCACATTCTTCTCCATCCCCACAGCCTCCCTCACCATCAACATCCCTCCCAAGTGTGGTACATTCTTACAGTTGATGAGCTGACACTGACGTATTGTGTATCACCCAGAGTCCATAGTATACATTAGGGTTCATTCTCTGTGTTTTACATCCTGTAGGTCTTGAAAATGTATCACGACATGTTTTCACAATTACAGTATCATACAGAATAGTTTCAGTCGCTTAAATCCTCTGTGCTTTATTCATTCCTCCCATCCCCACCCCTGGCAATCACTGATCTTTTTACTGTTTCCACAGTTTTATCTGTTCCAGAACCTCATACAGTTGGAATTCTATTGTATGTAGCCTTTTCATGTTGTTTTCTTTCACTTTAGCAATATGTCTTTAGGACTGCTCCCTATCTTTGTTTTGATAGCTCATTGCTTTTTAGCACTGGTTACTACCAAGTTTTGGCATTTATGAATAAGGCTGCTATAAGCTTTTGTATGCCGGTTTTTGTGTGGACTTGAGTTTTTCACTCATTTGGATAAATACCCAGGAGTACAATTGCTGGGTCATACGGTAAGAGTATGTTCAGTTTCTATTTTTTTAAGAAACTGCCAAACTGTCTTCCACAGAGGCTGTACCATGTTGTAGTCCCACTATCAGTGATGGAGCATTCCTGTTGCTCCGCCTCCTGGCCTCTAATCTATATTGTCAGCATTTGGGATTTTGGCCGTTCTAATAGGTGTGTAGTAGACTCTCATTTTAGTTTGCAGTTCTGTAATGACAAAAGTCATTATTGAGTATCTTTTCATATTTTTTTTTTTTGCCATTTGTGTATCTTTAGTGATGGGCATGTTCATGTCTTTTGCCCATTTTATAATGGGGTCATTCATTTTCTTATTGAGTTTTAAGAGGTTTTTGTATATTTTGAATGCCAGTCCTTTATCAGATATGTCTTCTGCAAATATTCTCTCCCAGTTTTGTCTTCTCATTCTCTTTGCAGTATTTTTCACAGAATAGATGTTTCCATTTTAGCGAAGTTTGGCTTATCAGTCACTTCTTCCATGTATTGTATCTTTGGTGTTGTATCAAAGTCAGTGCCAAACCCAAAGTCCTCTAGATTCTTTTCTGTGCTATATTTTAGGAGTTTTATGGATTTGCATATTACATTTAGGTCTGTGGTCCGCTTTGAGTTAATTTTTACAAAAGATTTAAAGTCTTTATCTAGAAAAAGGAGTTTTTCCTTGCATGTCCAGTTGTTTCAGCACCATTTGTTGAAAAATTATTCTTTCTCCACTGAATTGCCTTTAATCATTTGTCAAAGATGAGTTGACTATATTTGTATGGTTCCTAGGCCTTTTTTTGATCCTGGCCTGAGCTCTTTTCTGATCCCTAGGCCTATTTCTCTCTTCTTTAATCAATGCTATACTGTCTTGATTACTGTAGCCTTGTAGAAATTCTTGGAGTAATGTATTCCTTTGACTTTGTTCTTCTTCAGTATTTTCTTGGCTACTCTAGGTAATTTGCTCTTTCATATAAACTTTAGAATCAGTTTATTGATATCTACAAAAAGACTTTCCAGGATTTTCATTGGGATTATATTGAATCTATAGATCTAGTTGGGAAGAGCTGACATTTAACAATATTTAGTCTTCTTATCCGTGAACATGGAATATCCCTTCATTTATTTAGTCAGTCTTTGATTTCTTTCAGAACCATTTACTTTTATTTATTATTTATTTATTTATTTATTTATTTATTTTGAAAAGATTTTATTTATTTATTTGACAGGGAGAGAGACAGCCAGTGAGAGAGGGAACACAAGCAGGGGGAATAGGAGAGAAAGAAGCAGGCTTCCAGCAGAGGAGCCTGATGTGGTGCTCGATCCCAGAATGCCGGGATCATGCCCTGAGCCGAAGGCAGACGCTTAACGCCTGCACCACCCAGGCACCCCGGAACCATTTACTTTCAATCTGTTGGTGTCTTTATATTACAGTGCATCTCTTGTGGACAGCTCATTAGTTAGGTTTTGTTTTTATAAAATTCATTCTGACAATTTCCACCTTTTAACAGGACTATTGATTCCATTAACATTTAATTTAGTTACCCATATCATGGATTTAGGTCACCTTTACACTCTTTGTCTTCTGTTTGTCCTTTCTCATTTTGTCCTCTGTTTCTGCTTTCCTCCCTTCTTTTGGATAATTTGAGTACCTCTTAGAATTTTGTATTAATTTATCTCTTGGTTTTTTTTTTGTTATATTTTGCATTATTTTTAAGAATTTGCTCTGGGGGATAACAATATATATTCTTAACTTTTCACAATCTATTGAGAGATAATATTCTGCCACTTCACATGTAATACTGAAATCCTGCAAATATACACATTTATCCCACCCACTCTTTATGATATGGATGACATATGTATTACATCTACATACGTTTATGAACTCCAGAAGATCTAAAATTTTTAAAAAAGATTTTATTTCAGAGAGAGCGAGCAAGAGAGCATGGGGAGGAACAGAGGGAGAGGGACAAGCAAACTCGGCACTGAGCACCTAGCCTGATCTGGGGCTCGATCTCAGGACTCTGAGATCATGACCTGAGCCAAAAGCAAGAGTTGGATGCTTTACCAACTGACCCACCCAGGTGCCCCATACATTTTTTTTTAACTTTAAACAGTTGTTTGTGTTTTTTTTTCCAAAATTAAAACTTTTTAAATCTTATTTTACTCAGATATTTAACTTTTTTGAGTGGTGTTTATTCTATCCTGGAAATCTAAATTAACATCTGGCATAATTTCTCTTCAGCCAAAGATCTGCCTGTAGGATTCAACATTTCTTTTAGAACAGGCCTGCTGCTATTTCTCTTAGATTTATTTTTTTCTTTAATCTGAAAATGTATTTGTTTTACCTTCATTCTTCTTCTTTTTTTCTTTTCTTTAAGGTTTTTAATTTATTTCTTTGAGAGAGAACGAGCATGCGAGTGGGAGGAGAGGCACAGGGAGAGGGAGAATCAGACTCCTGGCTGTGCAGGGAGCTGGATGCAGGGCTCCATCCCAGGACCCTGAGATTATGACCTGAGCCCAAAGCAGATGCTTAACTGACTGAGCCACCCAGATGTCCCAGTTTACCTTCATTCTTAAAAGATATTTTTGGTGTATAGAATTATAGCTGTTTTTTGTTGTTTTTTAGCACTTTACAGATGGTTTACACAGTCTTCTGGAGTCCATTGTTTCTGATAAGTCAGCATTTACTTGAATTTTTTCATTATATGTAATGTGTTGTTTTTCTCTGGCTATGAGATTTTCTTTTTATATTTGGTTTTCATCATTTTGACTAGGTGTGCCTTTATTAACATTTATCCTAAATGAGGTTTACTGAATTTCTTGAATCTATACATTTTTGTTTTTTACCAAATTTGGGACAGTTTATGCTGTTTGCTTTCAGACTGTTTTTCTGCCTCGTTCTTTCTCTCTTCTTCTCGGATGTACACTAGACCCTTGGAAAATGTCTCAGTAGTCCCTGAGACTAATCTTTTTAACATTCCCTTTTCTCAGTTCTTAAAATTGAATGATTTCTATTCATCTGTCTTTAAGTTCACTAACTCCTATCTCCATTCTGCNGCTCCTATCTCCATTCTGCTGCTAAGCCTTTCATGTGAATTTTAAAATTTCAGAAACCGTGTTTTTAAGGTCTCAAATTTCCATTTAGTTCTGTTTTGTAGTTTCCATTTGTCTGCTGAGATTTGCAAAATGTGACTTGTTTAGAATATTTTCTTTCACATCCTTGGTATTGAGGTACTGGTAGAGGCTTTCAAGCCGCGAATTCCAACATTTGATTCATCTTGGTGCTAGTCTGGTTGTGGTTTCTCCTGAGAATGGCTTACTTTTTCCTGGTTCTTCACTTTTGTGGCAAATTTTGG
>NW_023194926.1:0-841 GCF_002007445.2 Ailuropoda melanoleuca
TGAATGTATATAAGTTACTAAGGTTTGGTTTAAAAATGGTGGCACTGGAGGTGGAGGTGGGGGAAAAAATCAACTATTGTAATGATTTTCTGCCATTCACTCCCTAATATCTTTCTCCTTGCAGCTCTTTGAGTTTTTATATTTGTTTTTCTTAGTCACATGTAATAACTAAAAGAGAACAATTGAGTCAGACATCTTCTGCCACATTTAGAATTTCAGCACAGACATGCTTTATATATGGAACCCGATAAAGAGGAAAAGGATTCAAGCCAACAGTCACTATTAATATCCATCTAAGTCTTCACCTAGCTGCACTTCTGTAGATTGACTATGTGTCTCTTCTGATGTATCTACCTAGTAACCTTGCTTGGCTGGAAACTATTATATTTTCTGGCATTTTATCACTACACAGAAGTCACAAAGTATTTTCCTCACTTCCTTCTCACCCTAACAAGGATAAGATTTGGGACCCAGAAAATCGAGGAAGGGGTCAGCCACCCCACAAGAATATCTGCCATAAGAAATTGTGAATACTTCAAAGATCTGGGCAGGATGAAGGGCATGGCTGACACAGCAAAGCTGAGAACCTAAAGCCAGTCTACGAGTCACCCCAAGGCCCAAGGTTAGTACTGACAAGGCAGGATGCAATGCCCGCCACATAGCAAAGAATTTGAAAAGACTGGGTCTGGGGCGTCTGGCTGGCTCTGTCAGTAGAGCATGCAGCTCTTGATATCGGGGTTGTAAATTTAAAAAAAAAATCTTAAAAAAAAAGGAAAGAAAGAAAGAAAAGACAAAACAAGACTGGTTATGAGCTGGGGCACAGAGAACAGAATAAAAAAGA
>NW_023194927.1:0-1351 GCF_002007445.2 Ailuropoda melanoleuca
TATGTTTCAATAGTTACTGTGAATGTAAATGGGCTGAATGCTCCCATCAAAAGACACAGGGTATCAGATTGTATGAAAAAGCAGGACCCATCCATATACTGACTAGAAGAGATTCATTTTGAACCTAAAGACATTTCCAGATTGAATGTGAGGGGATAGAGTACCATTTTTCATGCTAGTGGACCTCAAAAGAAAGCTGGGATAGCAATCCTCGTATCAGACAAATTAGATTTTAAACCGAAGACTGTAGTAAAAGATGTAGAGGGACACTATATCATACTCAAAGGGTCTATCCAGAAAGAAGATCTAACAATTGTAAATATCTATGCCCTCAATGTGGGAGCAGCCAATTATATAAACCAGTTAATACCCAAAGTAAAGAAACATAATGATAATAATACATTAATAGTAGAGGACTTCAACACCCCAGATACAGCAATTGACAGGTCTTCTAAGCAGAAGATCAACAAAGAAACTAGGGCTTTGAATGACACACTGGACCAGAAGGACTTCACAGATATATACGGAACATACCACCCTAAAACAACAGAATACTCATTTTTCTCGAGTGCACTTGGATCTTTCTCCAGAATAGATCACATACTGGGTCACAAATCACATCTCAGCTGATACCAAAAGCTGGTACAGCCAGTCTGGAAAACTGTATGGAGTTTCCTCAGGACGTGAAAGTTGAGCTACTCTATGACCCAGCAATTGGACTACTGGGAATTTACCCCAAAAGTACAGATGTAGTGAAAAGAAGGGGCACATACGCTCCAATGTTCTTAGCAGCAATGTCCTCAATGGCCAAACTGTAGGAGGAACCAAGATGTCCTTCCACGGGTGTACAGATAAGGAAAATGTGACTCATATATACATTGGAATATTACTCACCCATTAGAAAGGATGAATACCTATCATTTACATTGACATGGATGGAACTGGAGAGTATTATGCTAAGTGAAATAAGTCAATCAGAGAAAGACAATTATCATATGGATTCACTTATATGTGGAATATAAGGAATAGTGCAGAGGACCGTAGGTGAAAGGAGAGAAAACTGAATTGTAAGAAATCAGAAAGGGTGACAAACCATGAGAGACTCTGGACTCCAGGAGACAAATTTAGGGTTGCAGAAGAGAGGGGGTGGGAGATGGGGTAACTGGGTGATGGGCATTAGGGAGGGCACATGATGTAATGAGCACTGGGTGTTATATGTAACTAATGGATCATTGAACACTACATCAAAAACTAAATATGGTGGCTAATTGAACATAATAAAAAAAAATCTATGAGCAAAGTTTCTTGTTTGGCCTTGCAGTGACATTGTTTCAACTATCCAAGTTCTACT
>NW_023194928.1:0-585 GCF_002007445.2 Ailuropoda melanoleuca
AATCAAGAAAAGCAAAAAATTGTTTTCATTAGTGTAATTCTTGTTCTAAAACTAATAGCAAGATTTTAAAATCACCAATTTTCATTAATTCTTATTTATAATATATGCAGTTAAATAAATAATATACGCAGTTAAATTCACCAGAATAAAATTCACACATGTAATTCATGTAATGCTGGACCTTGCAACAGAGTTAATTTGCATGGCTACATTTCAATGAGGAAACTGAAAATAACTTGCCCCAAACCCAAAAGCTGATAAACAGTGGAGCCAGGACTCAGATCCACATTTATTACAATCTGTGATTTCCTATACCAGACAGAAATGGGGAATCTTTAGCTTGCTTCGGTATTTAAAGGGATACTGCCCTCTGACCAGCACTGGCTTCCCGGGCCCCAGAATAAGTATAAAAGCACAGGATACNCCAGAATAAGTATAAAAGCACAGGATACCACATGTGGTTTAAAGTCTGCTGTTGCTCCCCTGAAATTCTTAATACTTTTTTAACAAGGGTCCTAGCACTTCTGGTTTGCCCTGGGCCCAGAATTATGCAGCTGGTCCTGTTTCTGGAAAAGTTCTGGACAG
>NW_023194929.1:0-793 GCF_002007445.2 Ailuropoda melanoleuca
AGAATTAATAAAATTGACAGCCCACTGGCAAGACTTATCCAAAAGAATAGAGAAAGGACCCAAATTAATAATTTTATGAATGAAAAGGGAGAGCTCACAAGCAACACCAATGAAATTGGAAGGATTATTAGAAACTTTTATCAACAGCTTTATGCCAATAAATTAAGCAATCTGGAAGAGATGGAAGANACAATCTGGAAGAGATGGAGGCCTTCCTGGAAACCTATAAACTACCAAGACTGAAACAGGAAGAAATAGATTTCTTAAATAGGCCAATTAACTATGAAGAAATTGAGTCAGTGATAAACAACCTTCCAAATAATAAAACTCCAGGCCCAGACGGTTTTCCTGGGGAATTCTACCAAACATTCAAAGAAGAAATAATACCTATTCTCCTAAAGCTATTTCAAAAAATAGAAACAGAAGGAAAGCTACCAAACTCATTCTATGAGGTCAATATTTCCTTGATCCCCAAATCAGGCAAAGACCCCATCAAAAAGGAGAATTATAGACCGATTTCCCTAATGAATATGGGTGCCAAAATTCTCGACAAGATCCTGGCTAATAGATTCCAACAGCACATTAAAAGGATTATCCATCATGACCAAGTGGGATTCATCCCTGGGATGCAAGGGTGGTTCAACATTCGCAAATTGATCAGTGCCATAGATTTTATCCAGAAGGAAAAAGCCAAAAATCATATGATTTTCTCAATAGATGCAGAAAAAGCATTTGACAAAATACAGCATCCTTTCCTGATTAAAACCCTTCAGAGTGTAGGGATAGAGGGTAC
>NW_023194929.1:883-1105 GCF_002007445.2 Ailuropoda melanoleuca
CTTTCCCTTAAGATCAGGAACATGACAAGGATGCCCACTCTCGCCACTATTATTCAACATAGTACTAGAAGTCCTTGCAATAGCAATCAGACAACAAAAGAGGATAAAAGGTACCCAAATTGGCAAAGAAGAAGTCAAACTGTCTCTCTATGCAGATGACATGATACTCTATATGGAAAACCCAAAAGAATCCACTCCCAAACTATTAGCAGTTATAGAGCA
>NW_023194930.1:0-791 GCF_002007445.2 Ailuropoda melanoleuca
GTCCTACAGGATAACTGACCATGTGGAATCCATCAGGACAATAACAGCATGCATCATCTGCTTGGTGTTTCTGGGTGTTTTATTTCTGGAATGGCTCCAATGACCATATTGTTGCTATTTCTGCAGTTTACTCATATTAAGCTACAGAAGACATTTTCAAGTGAGAGAAACACAATTCAAGGATCATTTTGTTTTGCACATTTTTTATCAGGTGGATTAAAGTTTGAGCACAGCCATTTACTCTATCACTTTGTTTCAAAATTGAAATCATGGGAGTGATCCATCCATCCATTCACTGAGTGCCTGGAGGGGCCAGGTGACTTCCCCAACTCATCTAACTTAATTTTCGTGGAATGTTTTTGATAAAGAATTGGAAGCCCAGAGAGTTGAAACAACTTCTATGAGGTCACACAGCAAGGGATTGGTAGAAATCTAATTTAAAGCCAAACTTGGTTTAATTCTAAAACTCAAGCTGGTCCCATAGGCAACACTTCTAATACACTGCAGAAATCCAATGGTTAATAATAAGGGATCTTACAACCTTCAGTTCCGTCAGTAAATTGTAACTGAGGGTCGGAGGCACAGTTATGCCCATCATCTCTTACATTAGTCAAACTCCTATATGATTAGCCTTGACTTAAAATGCTATTAATATTTATAATCCGCTACCCCCTCACATTCATGTAGGGCTTTATCATTTCAAAATCACTCTACGTTCATAAACACGTTTAAATCTCATAATAATCCATGTTAAAAGGGGCATTTATTATTACTGCTATTTTCCTTGGATT
>NW_023194931.1:0-968 GCF_002007445.2 Ailuropoda melanoleuca
CCCGAACCTTCATCAGCCTGAGGACCTGAGAAGCCGGAAAGTTGAATGGGCCATTTATTCCCACTTTGTGGGTTGGGGCAGAAGAGACGCAGTCGCTGAACTTGTGTGAGCTCATAAAAAGACAAGGCAAAACCGGGAACGTTTGACCTTATGGGTTTATTTAGGCTGAAAAATAACTGAAAGCATCTCAAAGGAGGACAGTGCAGTGTTAATGAGCTAATTAGCACTTGTGCACTGGTCGCTAGCCGTTCATACGTGGACAGAGGACCTGCCTTTGGTACTTAGAAGTTTGTGCTCGACGCTTAATTAGGGTATTACCAATTCAAAGGAAAAAAGTTAGGTGTTAGATTATATGGGTGACTTTACAAAAAATTACAGAGTATTCTATAAGAAAGTACTTTTGAGTCACTTCAGTCTGAAATTGCTGGTACTCTGGCTCCTAGGATGGAAGTAAATGTATCCACAGGTCCTATATTGCTTTAAACAGATGTCACCAGCCATGTAGGGACACGACACTCTCAGTGCATCTGTCACATCCAGTAGGGTTGAACCCACCTCCATGAAGCTGACTCTGTGACTTTGGTCTATTTCGACAACAGGAAATCACTGTTGTGCTCTGAGGAGTCTGGACGCGGTGGCTGGTCCTGTTCAAGAGTCAATGAGAGTCTACTGCCTGCAAGCTTAGGGACACAAGCCAGCTTCTCAAATGGTAAGGTGCATGGGAGTCCCCAAAGGAAACTTGCTGCTAAAATGGAGATTCAAACAAGCTCCCAGGTGATGCCCATGCTGCTGGTCCAAGGCCCAGATTCCTGCTAGCATGTCGCTAGACAATGGAAACAATGATCAAGACAAAGCCTTCGCATCTTAGGAGCTTACAGACACATACACAGGCCATGTCAACACATCGTAGCCCCGTGATAGAGATGCCACAGGCCCACATGCTGGGGCAGAACGAAGAGGCATCTAAC
>NW_023194932.1:0-798 GCF_002007445.2 Ailuropoda melanoleuca
CCGAATGAAAGAAACCACACACACACAAACAGTACATACTATCTAATTTCATTGATATAAAACTTTCGAAAATGTGCATGAACCTGAGCTAACAGAAAGCAGGTCAGCGGTTGCTGAGGTGTGGGATTCAGGGAGCGATGGGAGGAAGAAATTCCAAAGGGGCAGGAAGAAACTTGAGGGTGATGGAGATAGTCGCTTGATCTACTGATGGTTTCAAGGGGGCATACCTATATCCAAACTTATCAAATGATACACTTTAAATACATTGTATGTTGTCTATAACATCCATATGTATTTGTATATTGTATATAACATCCATATATTGTATGTTAATTATTCCTCACTAAGGCTGCCTAAAAAAAGACCAATCAATTATATGTCAGTGTGTTGTATTCATCCTTCATTCATATTAGTCTATGGATTTGACTGATATGATAATGAACAGAGATGCAGACCCAGAGGTCTCTGAGTCCAAAGGCTGTGCTTTGATCAAGTCACATAATTCTTGTAATCGAAATGTTGGGACTCTTGAACTCATGTCTTTTGGCTCCTAAAACAGTTCTATTTCTATTCAATTTTTTTTCTATTATTTCATGGTTCAGTCTAACTTTTAGTCATATNATCATATAAGTCACACACACGTATAACCTGAATATAAAAATTTTCACCTATTAGAACCTGTTTTCTCTTACAACCACTCCCAGTACTGCTTTCCACTCCTTTTTGTCCCCAGGAGGCAAGACCCACCTATTTGAATATCAGATACTTAATTATTAGTTAAGGGATTTACCCAAGGGA
>NW_023194933.1:0-1618 GCF_002007445.2 Ailuropoda melanoleuca
GCAAGTGCTATGAAGGGTGTGCCTGCCTGAGGTCACATCTTAGCAGTGACACAGGGTTGGGAGCCAAATTGGCACGTCTTCCAAAATGTGGACATGGCTACCTTGGCCTGGCTCACAGCCCTCACCTCAGCTAGGAATGTGGGTGAAGGTCAGAGCTGCCCATGGGCACCTGTGTGTTCACTCTCAAAGCTGGGCCACCCCTTTAACAGCAGCTTTGTATTCCTCTGGTCAGAGGCCAATCCTCCAGCTGCCATCCTGGGAAGGGACGTAGGTCATTAGTGAGGACAGAAGGAGACAAAAGGGACCCTCTCGTGTCTCCAGATACTGCAGCTCCCTAGCTGTTCCAATGGGCACAGATGTCTGTGGGCTCTGCAAATCTTATCTGATAGCCAAGGAAGGCAGTGGGCCAGGTCAGGGAACCAGGATTCTGGCCAGCACTGTCTGCATTGGACTATCACCCAGTATGGATCCCTCCTGACAAAATCCACACCAGGGGAATGTCCAGTGGTAGATCCAAGGATCCCAAGCTCTCAAGCCCATGATGTCCTCACATGAAAAATACTGTGCCTGCTCTAAGAGGGCCCCTGTATCTTGTACGGAGGCCAGATGTTAGAAGTTAGTGTCTTGAGGCTGCAGCTACAGAAGAGTGTTCTTGGGGAGCCCACAGCCCATCTGGGCACAAGAAATATTCTTGAAGCCTTGGGGAGTTCTGGGGATGGACCCAGGTCATCCCGTTGCTCTGTCAGATCTGCTTCATTTGGTGAGATCACATGAAGCTCCCACAGAGAACTGAAAGTTCTGTCAAACAGAGCTTTTCAGCCCTGTCTCTACATCCTTTCGACTCTGGTTTTATACTGGCCCCCTCACCTAGTCTCTCTGCTCTTGTGTCTCTTCCAGCTCTTGCTATTTGGTGCCTAGTGCTCAGCAATTCTAGAGGCTCACCCCCACTCACACTAGTTCCCTAAACCGGCCTCCTCCCTGCTGGCACTGAACTTGTTTTAGAATGCTGTCCCAGAAAATCTCCTCACTGGCTTAGATCTGGCACTAGGCAGTTCTGGGGTGGGGCAGGAGGGCTCTTTCTGGGCAGCATGCTGACTGACACAGCTCCAGCATCTCGTGCCTCCTGTCTTTGCAGAGGTAACCAAGGATGGCAGCAAGGGTAGAAGCAACAGCTCTATTCACTTGACAAAGTCATAGACAAGACATTGGCACGGCTGTGTCATATGCTGACATGGCCAGCAGGGTAGGCTGATGGTGGGCAGTAGGGCTCCAGCCTCTGGGCTGGGACCTAAGAGAAAGTCCTAGGAAGCGTGTTCCCAGTCCTCAAAGGCCAGGAGCACTAGGGCAGGACAGTGTGATGGAGTGAGCACTGGCTTTCCTTAGAGCATGACAGGCTTGTGTTCAAATCACAGCAAAATTATTTAGGACCTGTGTAAAATTGGGCAAATGATAGAACCACTTTGAGTCTCAGTTTTCTCATCGGGCACACGNTGGAGACACTTCTATATAATCTTGCAGGATTAATTTATGGGGTTAAATGAGACAAAGTCTGTGAAAGTACTTAGGGCAGTGACCAACATTACTACTAAAACTTGAGTCTAATGTAGGAAGTGCGCTT
>NW_023194934.1:0-1019 GCF_002007445.2 Ailuropoda melanoleuca
CAAGCAGGGGGAGTGGGAGAGGAAGAAGCAGGCTCCTAGTGGAGGAGCCTGATGTGGGGCTCGATCCCATAGTGCCGGGATCACGCCCTGAGCCGAAGGCAGACGCCCAACCGCTGTGCCACCCAGGCGCCCCCCCGATACCTATTTTTAAAGAGGAGGTATGCTTCCGACTTTTCCTGAGCCATTTCGAAGGAACTCCTTCCTTCCTCCCTCCCAGACCCGCTTCCCCCACCCCCACATCAAGTGCTTATCTGGCTGGACTACACATTGTGGTTCTCTATGAGTTGCAACTAGGTTTGACCTTTCTCAGTGGGCTTTACGGTTTAGTATTTGGAGGGCCCCACAGTTCCCTGTGCACAGAACGTTCCCCTACCCATGGCCTTCCATTCGGCTAACTCCCACTCATCTTAG
Source organism: Ailuropoda melanoleuca (assembly GCF_002007445.2). Classification (NCBI taxonomy): domain Eukaryota; kingdom Metazoa; phylum Chordata; class Mammalia; order Carnivora; family Ursidae; genus Ailuropoda; species Ailuropoda melanoleuca. The sequence goes on from NW_023194934.1 coordinate 412, forward strand.
AAAATTCTCCACCAGGAAGTCCTCCCCAACTCCTGAAATCTGGGAAAGGGACCCTCTTACGACAGAACATGCAGCCCACAGGCACCACAGCACTGACCCCAGGTCCTGCCGCACGTCCGCTGACTGGTCTCTCTCCCCCGTCAGACTGTGAGTAACATAAGGGCAGGGCCATGGCGTGTCCACGGCTGAGCGCCTAGAAGCAGAGGCCGGGCACATAGTAAGTGCTCAATACACGTTTACCAAATGAACGAATGCACAAAGGAATGAATGAGGTTTGGGAAACAACCTGAGCACAGGTGAACGTGCAATGTACCCAGGACAGGCCTCCAAGCCCTGTCTTACACACACTGAGCCTCGTGGAGGACCTTGTCCCTCGCAGTGGCCCTGCAAAGTGCTGAGGCTAGCAGGGTTCACGACTCAAGTGTCCCTACATTAGGAGATCAAGCACAGCTGGTAATCTGGCTGCCTGCAGGCTGGGCCCTGTCCTCTGGCTCCTTGCCTGCTGTCTGTCCCCAGTTGCCACCCAAGAGACCACCCCAGATGGGCTTGCCTGTGCCTTCAGGGAGGGGACTGACACTAACAGAGGCTGTGACCTCCCCTCGCTCCTG
>NW_023194935.1:0-1087 GCF_002007445.2 Ailuropoda melanoleuca
TATTTCTAACTATTTTCTCTTTCCGTTCTTTGAAACATCAATGGTTTTCTTCAAATTCTGTAACCTTGGTTAAATGGAATGAGTATTACTTTATAAAGCACATTAATATTTAATATTTTATTTCAAATGTTACATAAAACACTTTATTACTGAATCATTTTTATCACATAAACACGACCTAGTTATAAAATCTTAAAATTTTAAAACATGATTATCAAAATGACTCTCTAAAAATGTGTCACGTAATGAGACCTAGAGCACAGCAATAATAAATTTCCTGATTCATGAGATAGATAGCTGAGTTTTTGTTGAATATACAGTGAAATATGCATTTCAAATAATTTACAGAAAACTTGATATGTTATTGGTTTCTTCATTAAGTCATTGCCAGGTCAGAAGACCCTGTTGAAAAGGAAAAATCAAAGGCAGTTTTTGTCTCATCAGTGAGACTGGAACAGAAGTAAGAGTACTGGAATAGGGTTTTTTTAAAAAGCAGTTGTTCATTGTCATAATACACACTCATCCAAATGCTATTATATTGTGAATTTCTCTTTGCGTTTTAGAGGCACTTCGTCATTCCTACTAAGTTGCTGTTTCAACGCCAAACAGGGCAAAGCAGTCGACAATTCTGTTGGTGGTCACTTACATGGTTGTACTCTTCTTTGGGGAGGTGGGTGGCGGTGGTGAAGAGGCTGAGTGGATCTTCCACCGTGTTCCTCAGTGTTTCCAAGAGAGCTCCTAAATGTAGCAATTTGTTTGTGTTTTCTGTGTCAAAGAGAAATGAAAAATTATTGATGATGAATATTGTTTTAAATGAACATTATAGTGCATATGTGTAAGCATGTTTCCCAATCCAATTTTTATTGATACGATTTGTGATCATCTCCCATCTACAGTTTAAAAATAAATATTGACTAGTTAAGACATGCCAAGCTGAGTATTTTCACAATCCTTATGAGTCGTAGCTAAAGTAGGGAGAGGAGAGCAGGCATATAATAGGATACAACTCACTTATATCTGCAAGAAAGCTTTACTACTTCTCTGATGTTCAAACTTTTGTGTGTGTTAGAACCTCTGTAGGCACGAG
>NW_023194936.1:0-2024 GCF_002007445.2 Ailuropoda melanoleuca
CCATCTGTCATTTGTCACATGGTGCTGTTGGGCACTGGGTCATCTGTGATGAATGAAACAGACCCAGAATGCTGCTATGATATGAGGTCTAGCCTAGTGGGGGAGATGGATAGAAACCACCAAAATACAACATATTAACAAGGTTTGATGAACTATGGAGGAAGCAAACAAGGGTTGGTGATTGAGACAAATGGCTGACCCACAGGAAGGGTAATCTGGGAGGCCTTTCTGAGGGAGTGACATCCAAGGTGAAATTTAAAGAAGAAGAAGGACCATAGCAGAGGGAAGAGGTAGACAAAGGATCCAAGGAGAGGGACAAGCAGATACGAAGGCCCTGGGAAGGGACGGGCACTATGGATAGAGCACGGGGACATTGGGGTGGGGGAGTAAAATGGAACTGCAGAACCCAGCAGTATCAGTGTCCATTCGGGCCACGTAAGCCAAGCAAGGAGAGTGGGTTTTCTGAAGGGTGTGGGACAATGGGTGTCCTTGCTACATCTGATTTTTGTTGAAGTGCTCTCTTGCTGATGAGTGGAATGGAGGGAGGGCAAGGCATTGGGGACTGGGAAGAACAGGAATGACACCATTACAGAGAGGAGAGAGGGTGGCTGTAATGTCAGGAGGAAGAGAGGATATGGGCAGATGGAGAGTGCTAGAAGAACTATTAATGGGGAGTGGCAGACAGGGGAATCCTGGGTGACAGGGTCTGGTTGCAGTAACTCTGGGAATATTGTTGCCTTTCATCTGGATAAGATAGTGTGGAGGAGGAGCGGATCTGGGGAGAGAGTGTTTAGGGGACTTGAGAGACCTGGGTGTGCATGACAAGCCTGAGGAGCTGGCCTAACCCAGGCAGGACGTCGGGCCCTGCACCTTGACCTGCCTCCCGACCATTTCCAGCATAAACTCACCCCAACTCAACATGACGTGAGAACAAGTCACTCTGAGACAGCACAGACCCATCCCCACTTCCTGGCAAGGACCGTCCCCATCTGCACCTTGAAGAGGCCCCGGTCACCCCTGTGAACCCAAAAGGGACACTGGCAGCCAGTGCTTTGTCAGACCACCGCGTTGTTACACAACCGCCCCTCCTGCCCCTGCATGGAGAGAAGCCCAGTCTCAGCTTCACATGTCCCCAGCGTCCCCTAAGCTCCTTCAATCTCTGGACACTCTTGTCCATCGTCAGGACTCTGCCCTGCGAGTCACAGTAGAGCAGACTTTCCAGAGAAGAAAGAGTCAAGTGTGAGGAGCTCACGGGGTGGGTGACGCCTGCTCCACGCCCCGGTCTGGACAACAGGCAAACACACAGGAGGGAACCACAGCCTCGGGGGATTTGTACCCTGGTTGGGAATGCAGAACCCAAATGGGACCTCTGAAAGCATGAGGTCACAGTGCCAAGTTGTGCAGCCAGAGAAGAGCAGGGTCCCATGGGGACTGTGGGTGCCTGGGGCTGCAGGCGGAGGTGGCAGTACTAACACCCCTTGGTCACCTCTGATGCCTGAGAGGATGGGCTACTGGGGCCTCCACCCCAGACATGGTCCATCCTGACCACAAGGAAGTGACATGTCACGGGGGTGAGGAAGTCCCTCAGAGCAGGAAATGTTCAAGTGTGGCCCCACTCTGTGGGACGAGTGTGGACAGCGAGAGGAGCAGCTGTGGACCGTGGAAGGGACAGCAATCTGAACGCAATCTTGGACCAGGAGCTGTCCTGTCATTGGGATTGAGAGGACTCGGGTCACCAGGACTAAGGCTCTGCCAGGGACCTGGCTGCTTCTCTTCCCAGCTTCCTGCACCCCGGCCAGCTTGAGTCACCGTGGAAGAAGATTGTGAGACCAGACACAGGCTGGACAAGGAACCAAAGAGGCCTCAGAAAGCAGAAGTGGGCCGTGGAGACCGGACCCTCTGTGAGGAGGCTTGAAATTGCCCCCCTCAGGAGCCTGGCTTTGCAAGGGGTGACGTCTGTGCTGCAGACATGACACCGGGGGACGAGAGGCCATGGCTGCCTGTAGCTCTGCTCCTTCTGCAGG
>NW_023194937.1:0-5232 GCF_002007445.2 Ailuropoda melanoleuca
TGTTATATGCAAGTAATAAATCATGGAACTTTACATCATAAACTAGGGATGTACTGTATGGTGACTAACATTATATAATAAAAAATATTATTATTAAAAAAAAGAGTATGTGCTCTCAGCTGTTAAGCCATTTATGTCTTTTATAAGTAAATTGTTTTTCTCTTGCTCTTCTGGTTAACGCAATATATAATCCTCTGGCAACCAGAATTTCTTTACTTTATAAAAATATCTTTAAAAAAAAGAAACAAAAAAACTCTCAATAAATTTGGTATAGAAGGAACATATCTCAACTAAATAAGGGTCATATATGACAAGCCCACAGGTGAAAGATTGAAAGGTTTTCATCTACGATCAGGAAAAAGGCGCCCATGCTCATCATTCCTATTCGACTTAATACTGGAAATCCTAGAGCAATTAAGCAAGAAAAAGAAAAAGCATCCAAACTGAAAAAGAAAAAGTGAAGTTTGCAAATGCTATGATCTTATATAAAGAAAATCCTAAAGATTCTACCATAAACCTATTAGGACTAATAAATGAAGGCAGTTAAGTCAAAGGATACAAAATCAACATAGAGAAATCAGTTGCATTCCTATACACTAACAATGAAATATCTGAAATAGAAATAAGGAAAACTGTCTCAGTCACAACAACATCAAAACAATAGAATACTTAGGAATACGTTTAAACAAGATTGGTAACAATCTAAGCACTAAAAACTATAACATTTTGATTAAATAAATTGAATAATCATAAATGAATGATAACCCAAGTTTATGGATTGGAAGTTAATGTTTTTAAAATGTTGATACCATCCAAAGCCGTCTATAGATTCAATGCAATCCCTATCAATATTTCAATGAAACTTTTCCCAAAATAGAGAAAAACAATCTTAAAGTTTGTTTGGAACCACAAAAGATCCTGAATAGCCAAAGCAATCCTGAGAAAGGAGGACAAAGTAAGAGGCATCACACTTCCTGTCTTCAAACTACATTGCAGTACCCCCCAAAATGGGACAGTACTGATGTAAAAATAGACCATATACCAATGGAACAGAATCAAAAGCCTGGATAAATCCTCATGTATAGACAATAAATAATGGATAAGGGAAGCAAGAATACTTAATGTGAAACGATAGTCTCTTCAATAAATGATGTTGGAAAATTGGATATCAATATGTAAGAATAAAACTGAACCTGTATGTTGTATGGTTAACAAAAATTAATTTGAGGGGCACCTTGGTGGCACAGTGGTTAATCATCTGCCTTTGGCTCAGGGCGTGATCCCGGCGTTATGGGATCGAGCCCCACATCAGGCTCCTCCACTATGAGCCTGCTTCTTCCTCTCCCACTGCCCCTGCTTGTGTTCCTTCTCTCGCTGGCTGTCTGTCAAATAAATAAATAAAATCTTTAAAAAAATTAATTTGAAATAAAGACTTACGTGATATCTGAAACCTCAATACTCCAAGAAGAAAACAGAGAAAAAACTCCTTAATATAGATCTTGGCAATAGTATTTTGGACATTATATCAAAAACACAAGCAACAAAAGCAAAAACAGGTGGGACATCAAACTAAAAAGTTTCTTCTTAGCAAAAAGAACATCAACAAAATGAAAAGGCAACCTATGGAATGGGAGAAAATATTTGCAAACTATCTATCTCATAATAAGTTAATATCCAAAGTATGTAAGGAACTCATACAACTCAGTAGCAAAAAAAGGAGGAGGAGGGAGGAGAGGGGAAGGAGAGGGAAGAGGAGGAGAAAACCCAAACTAAACAATGCTATTATAAATGGACAAAGGATGTTAATAGACATTTTTCAAAGAAGACATACAGATAGCCAATGGAAAGGTACTCGACATCACTAATCAAGGAAATGCAGATCAAAACTACAATGAGATAACATCCCACATCTGTTAGAATGGTTATCATCAAGAAGACAAGTGATAACAAATGTTAGTGAGGATGTGGGGAAAGGGCAACCCTTGTACATTGTTGGTGAGATTGTAAATTGGTGTGACCATTATGGAAAACAGTATAGTTGTTCCTTCAAATATTAGAAATAGAATTACCATATGGGGNCTGGATTAAGAAGCTGTGGTCCATATATACAATGGAATATTATTCAGCCATCAAAAAGAATGATTTCTCAACATTTGCTGCAACATGGACAGTACTGGAGGAGATAATGCTAAGCGAAATAAGTCAAGCAGAGAAAGATAATTATCATATGGTTTCACTCATTTATGGAACATAAGAAGTAGGAAGATCGGTAGAAGAAAGGGAAGAAGAAGGGGGGGTAAAGAGAAGGGGGAATGAACCATGAGAGACTATGGACTCTGGGAAACAAACTGAGGGCTTCGGAGGAGAGGGGGGTTGGGGAATGGGATAGGCTGGTGATGGGTAGTAAGGAGGGCATGTATTGCATGGTGCACTGGGTGTTATATGCAAGTAATAAATCATGGAACTTTACATCATAAACTAGGGATGTACTGTATGGTGACTAACATCATATAATAAAAAATATTATTATTTAAAAAAAAGAGTATGTGCTCTCAGCTGTTAAGCCATTTACGTCTTTTATAAGTAAATTGTTTTTCTCTTGCTCTTCTGGTTAAGGCAATATATAATCCCCGGCAACCAGAATTTCTTTACTTTATAAAAATATCTTTAAAAAAAAGAAACAAAAAACCAAAAAAACTCAATAAATTTGGTATAGAAGGAACATATCTCAACTAAATAAGGGTCATATATGACAAGCCCACAGGTGAAAGATTGAAAGGTTTTCATCTACGATCAGGAAAAAGGCGCCCATGCTCATCATTCCTATTCGACTTAATACTGGAAATCCTAGAGCAATTAAGCAAGAAAAAGAAAAAGCATCCAAACTGAAAAAGAAAAAGTGAAGTTTGCAAATGCTATGATCTTATATAAAGAAAATCCTAAAGATTCTACCATAAACCTATTAGGACTAATAAATGAAGGCAGTTAAGTCAAAGGATACAAAATCAACATAGAGAAATCAGTTGCATTCCTATACACTAACAATGAAATATCTGAAATAGAAATAAGGAAAACTGTCTCAGTCACAACAACGTCAAAACAATAGAATACTTAGGAATACGTTTAAACAAGATTGGTAACAATCTAAGCACTAAAAACTATAACATTTTGATTAAATAAATTGAATAATCATAAATGAATGATAACCCAAGTTTATGGATTGGAAGTTAATGTTTTTAAAATGTTGATACCATCCAAAGCCGTCTATAGATTCAATGCAATCCCTATCAATATTTCAATGAAACTTTTCCCAAAATAGAGAAAAACAATCTTAAAGTTTGTTTGGAACCACAAAAGATCCTGAATAGCCAAAGCAATCCTGAGAAAGGAGGACAAAGTAAGAGGCATCACACTTCCTGTCTTCAAACTACATTGCAGTACCCCCCAAAATGGGACAGTACTGATGTAAAAATAGACCATATACCAATGGAACAGAATCAAAAGCCTGGATAAATCCTCATGTATAGACAATAAATAATGGATAAGGGAAGCAAGAATACTTAATGTGAAACGATAGTCTCTTCAATAAATGATGTTGGAAAATTGGATATCAATATGTAAGAATAAAACTGAACCTGTATGTTGTATGGTTAACAAAAATTAATTTGAGGGGCACCTTGGTGGCACAGTGGTTAATCATCTGCCTTTGGCTCAGGGCGTGATCCCGGCGTTATGGGATCGAGCCCCACATCAGGCTCCTCCACTATGAGCCTGCTTCTTCCTCTCCCACTGCCCCTGCTTGTGTTCCTTCTCTCGCTGGCTGTCTGTCAAATAAATAAATAAAATCTTTAAAAAAATTAATTTGAAATAAAGACTTACGTGATATCTGAAACCTCAATACTCCAAGAAGAAAACAGAGAAAAAACTCCTTAATATAGATCTTGGCAATAGTATTTTGGACATTATATCAAAAACACAAGCAACAAAAACAAAAACAGGTGGGACATCAAACTAAAAAGTTTCTTCTTAGCAAAAAGAACATCAACAAAATGAAAAGGCAACCTATGGAATGGGAGAAAATATTTGCAAACTATCTATCTCATAATAAGTTAATATCCAAAGTATGTAAGGAACTCATACAACTCAGTAGCAAAAAAAGGAGGAGGAGGGGGGAGAGGGGAAGGAGAGGGAAGAGGAGGAGAAAACCCAAACTAAACAATGCTATTATAAATGGACAAAGGATGTTAATAGACATTTTTCAAAGAAGACATACAGATAGCCAATGGAAAGGTACTCGACATCACTAATCAAGGAAATGCAGATCAAAACTACAATGAGATAACATCCCACATCTGTTAGAATGGTTATCATCAAGAAGACAAGTGATAACAAATGTTAGTGAGGATGTGGGGAAAGGGCAACCCTTGTACATTGTTGGTGAGATTGTAAATTGGTGTGACCATTATGGAAAACAGTATAGTTGTTCCTTCAAATATTAGAAATAGAATTACCATATGGGGCGCTGGGGTGGTGTAGTCGTTAAGCGTCTGCCTTTGGCTCAGGGCGTGATCCCGGAGTTATGGGATTGAGCCCCACATCAGGCTCCCCCACCTGGAGCCTGCTCCTTCCTCTCCCACTCCCCCTGCTTGTGTTCCTCCCTCACTGGCTGTCTCTGTCAGTTAAATAAATAAAATCTTTAAAAAAAAAAAAAAGAACTACCATATGATCCAGCAATCCCATTTCTGGGTGCATATTCAAAAGAAATGAAATCACTCTTTCAAAATGATACCTGCACTTCCGTGTTCGTTGCAGCATTATTCACAATAGCCAAGACATGGAAACAATCTAAATGCCCACAGACAGATAAAGGTATAGAGAAAATGTTGTATAAAATATACAAAGGGATATTATTCAGCATAAAAAAGAAGGAAATCCTGTCATTTGTGATTAAGTGGTTGGAGCTTGAGGTCTTATTATAAACAAAATAAGTGAGATATTTGTGTGCTTTCACTCATATTTAGAATCTAAAAAGCTGAATTCATAGAAGCAGAGAGTAGAATGTTGGTTACCAGGGGCTGAAGTGTGAAGGAAATGGAGAGATGTTGGTCAAAGTGTACAAACTTCCAGTTATAAGATGAGCAAATTCTGGGATTTAAGGTATAGTGTGATAACTATAACCAACCATACTGTATTATATACTTGAAGGTTGCTAGGAAAGTAGATCCTCAATAT
>NW_023194938.1:0-558 GCF_002007445.2 Ailuropoda melanoleuca
AAGGTGTATTAATTAGCTTGATTGTAGAAATCTATAAATATATTAAATCATAACATACATTTTCAAAAAAAATCGGATTGTGCAACCTAAATATATACACATTTTGTCCATCGTTCTTCAGTAAAGCAGGAAAAAAATTTTAAGAAACCCAAAATAGATCCAGAATTTCATTTCTTAAAGGAAAACTTCAACATTTTCCACCTCTCTGTAGTCTTATTATATATCCCCCTTGTGCTCTGTACATCTGTGGTTTCTACAACCCCTTCATCTATTTACATGTGTTATACTTGTGTCATGCATGACAGACTAGCAAACTTGCACAGTAAGTGTTCTATGCCTTTTCTGTGTTCCTTTCCAATACCTCCCTTCCCTCTCTATTCCCTCTCATTTCTTCTAGGTTTCTCAACATAGTATAGAAACTATTCNGTATAGAAACTATTCAGTTCAGCAAATCTTATTAAAGGTCATGTATTCAAACAAATCACAGACACTTCTAGACCAATTAATCTAATTCATTGCTTTCTGCAGGATGGGAACTTAAAAAGACAGTGAAATGAC
>NW_023194939.1:0-612 GCF_002007445.2 Ailuropoda melanoleuca
TTGCACAGATGCCACAATAAGGCCATGTCTGGTAAACTGAAGAACATCTTGGTATTTCAAGGTGAGTTATTAAAGAACTCCATGTCTTAGTATGAGTTAGGACTTTCTCAGTCCTTTGCACTGAAATGAAATACAGAAATGGTGGTCTACACAAGTTAAGTTCTGTCTTCCGTAAACCCAGTCTCAAGTGTTTGTTGTTTCTGAAAATAACGTCACTTTTCTTACTGACTTGATGAAATTAAATGTCACATGCCATCCTTTCTGTTAATGTGTTGGTTTTCCATGTGGCTGTCATTTCTAGAAGGTTGCAGGAGCAGAGGGCCACAGGTAAAAGGAGGTTGACACTTTCCTACCAGAACTCGGCTTATTTTTCTGTGGCTCACCTGCCTCTCCTCNACCTGCCTCTCCTCAAAGTCAAGTGTATCGTTTGGATACTTAGCCCATCACTAGGACCGGGTGATTTTGCGTTGGCATTCCTGTGGGAGGTTTAGAGAGTTAACATTTATGTGATCTTAAATGATCTTTACTCTTTTTTTCGTAATCGTAAATAACTGTATACAAATTATCTCTGGTAGAAATGATCTTGAGCAGTGACAACAACAACAAAAGTTC
>NW_023194940.1:0-808 GCF_002007445.2 Ailuropoda melanoleuca
ACACTAAGGAGGGGGGAATACACTCCGGGCAATGTATTAACACCTGTGTCAGACTTGTTCCAGTCTTCCATTATAGGCATTTGGAAACAGGAGTCAAATAAAATGTCTCCTATACCATGCTATCCTCTATATTGAACTTTTTCCTTCAGAAAAATGGTTTCCAAACTATTATGCCGTATAAAGCAACAAAGAATGTTCTGTATGAAACTCTCCTTCTGGGACCTTTGAGGCTGTCCTAGACAAGAACAGCACCTGCCATTGATTCAGGGCTTTGTGTACCAGCTATTGTATGAATACTGTCCATGTGTTAACTCACTCAACTCTCAAAATAACTGAGAGATGTAGGCAGTACCTCGGCTGGCATTTCCTGGGTGAGGAAGTTCAGGCTTTGGAAGGGTAGGCCAGCCAGGCAAGCCCAAGCAAATGACAAGGGACATGTCAAGCTCGTGCCCTGGAGCCTGGTGCTAAATGTTTTTGCAAAGGGATGCCTCTACGCTTTGCAAGTAAACAACAAGGGTGTTCTGAGGTTCCGTGTTACACATACCATCTCAGAAGACACTGCAGTCACTGGGGAAGAGGTCCTGGGGCCCTGGGCATACTCTCTGGCTCCCCTTAACCACAGAAGGGCTTTCATTCCTTCAGACACAGCAGTGGAGGGATGACAAATGCCCTGCAGTCCACCAGCTACCACCCCAGCAAAAATACTTGTTTATTTTTTGCTTTTAGAGGATAGATTTTGAGAAAAAAATAGAAAGCCATCATGTATTCCATGTTGATTTGGTTTCAAATATTTTGTAATAAATCATTC
>NW_023194941.1:0-171 GCF_002007445.2 Ailuropoda melanoleuca
TTCTCAACATTTGCTGCAACATGGACGGCACTGGGGGAGATAATGCTAAGTGAAATAAGTCAAGCAGAGAATGGCAATTATCATATGATTTCTCTCATCTATGGAACATAAAAACTAGGAAGATCGGTAGGGGAAGAAAGGGATAAAGAAAGGGGGGGTAATCAGAAGGGG